>NC_058385.1:26032500-26090000 GCF_018350175.1 Felis catus | reverse complement strand
TTTACATTTTACAGAAGAATGGTTGTCACATTGGAAACACATTTAAATAAAAATGGTTTAAGATTTGTAGAGGAATGGTAGGAATGAATGAATGAATTCTTGAATCTTTAATCCAGTTTGGTGTGATAGGCTTCTTAGGTTCCTGGGACAGAGACCAGCCCTAAGAACACTGTCAAGTAATGGAGTTGTTTGGGGGGCACCTAAACCCTCAAGTCCCTTGCCTTCATTCCTACACTACTAGGCCTTGCTTCTTTCCACTTGCCTCTCTATCAAATTTGATTTGCAAGAAAAGAACCAAAGATTTGAATATACCTATTTCTGAAAAGGCTTATTATATGCTGGATTAAGTAATTTGGGGTTTCTCTCTGCCATCTATAGTATTCTGATTTCATGATATTCAGTGCTATTTTCCATTTAACAGAAGATAATTCATTAAGTCAAAGGAATTAATATCTAATTATAGAATTTCAGGCCTGAGTGATTCAGGTGGAAGGAGCTTTATTAAGGACAGAAGAACCTTCCTTGCATTGCTAGAGTGATACCGTGTTGGTTGGTACTCGGCTTCTTTTGCCTACTCATGAAGCCAGCCTTAGTTTTAGGTCTAGTTCAACTAGACTTCATACTCAATTGCACCTCTCTCCACCTAACTGCTATTTCCCCCTACCTCTAAGAAAGTTGCTGGCTTGCCTGTCTGACATGATAAAATTTAAGATGAGAAATTATAAGGAACTAAAAGACTTAAAACAGCAGTGGTAGTTAGAAAACAAAATGGCTCAATACTTGTGGACCCAGCCTTTCCCATCAGATGGGGTCTACGCATTCCTATCTAGAGATCGTATAATGAAATGCCATGAAAATTTTTAGAAGACCGTAATAGCAATCCTAACTCCTATAGTCAAAGACCAGCAGGGGTTTTCAGGAATTCAACGTCTTGAGGAGTAATCTGAGTTAAATAATCGGCTATTAAGTAAAAATTTTAGAAGAGATGCAAATGAAGGGTAATGAACGACGAACATTGGGCCTACGGTAAAAATATAAGCTCGTAAAACAGGCCGTAGCCAACTGACGCATGAACATCGGAAACAGAAGAGAAAAACTGATACAGAATAAGTGGTAGTAACTATAAACTAAATGCATGTCTAATTTTCAAGTCTGTTACCAAGTTATAGTGCTAAAGATGTTTTGTTCCCGTTCCCTAACTCCTACTCCAGTTCTTTGAAATTTCGCTGAGAGATAAACATTTTTCTGCAGGTAATCTCCTATTATCATTAGTTTGTTTGGTTTGATTCTCCTGAAACAGCTGCCTCTTCCTGAAAGTTATGCTTTTGGAAGAAAAGACTTGCCTCACAATGAACTTAGATATAGTTATTTTCCCAGGTTTCCTTGATCTAGGTTTCCCAGAGGGAAAATTTCTTTTTGAGGTGAAAATAAAACTTATTATGTATATGGGGCCAAAGATAATTGTGCTAAAATTACTCTTATCTAGATTTACCCCAAATGTGCTGGTAAATTATATTGAAGTATGAGAAAAATGCAAAAGGCATGTTCTAAAGTTCCATTTTAGGAAATTGAGTTAGACAGTATTTCCAAACACTAATGGAAAATATAAAAATTAGACGCTGCTGACAATGACAAAGTAAATAAGTTAAAAATAGAAAATCAAGTTATTTTTCTAATCATCTTGAGCAAAATGCCAAAGGAAGCCAACATCCTAAAGGACAAAATGTAAATTTTTCTATTTTTTTCTAGTTTTCTATTTTTTTCCAATTTTTTCCAGGTATACAGGCATGTGCTTTTCTATTGCCACTTGCTCTTTTTGCATATGGTCATGATAGAAAAAGACAAATGTGGAATTTTTTTAAGCAGAAAATAATTCATTTTATTAGCAAATGAGTAATAGTGATTAGTAATACTGAAGAGAGGGTCGGAATATCATTCAGGAAATCATTCGGGAAACAGGCACGCGTGATGTATATTATTCCTGAAAGAGCCTTCTTACGATCTTGAAAGACTAAATAATTTGAAGATTTGTTGGAAGCAAGGTAAGCATTAAAGCTGGTAAGCCAGAAGGGCCATTCCACCCAAAATAGAATAAAATGGGTGATGAAACGAGGTTGATAAACACTAAAACTGAACGTATGCAGGGGCGCCTGGGTGGCGCAGTCGGTTAAGCGTCCGACTTCAGCCAGGTCATGATCTCGCGGTCCGTGAGTTCGAGCCCCGCGTCGGGCTCTGGGCTGATGGCTCAGAGCCTGGAGCCTGTTTCCGATTCTGTGTCTCCCTCTCTCTCTGCCCCTCCCCCGTTCATGCTCTGTCTCTCTCTGTCCCAAAAATAAATAAAAAACGTTGAAAAAAAAAAATTAAAACTGAACGTATGCATTGCAACTTAAATCAATTTTGGGGTGTAGCCTTTGGAATCAGACATTACTTTATGGCACATCTCATATTCCGTGGAGTTCCTTTTTAGTGATTTCTTCAGGATTAAAACCCTCAGGTTTGCCTTCAAACGGATGGGGTATCTTTAAAAAATTTTTTTTTTCAACGTTTATTTATTTTTGGGACAGAGAGAGACAGAGCATGAACGGGGGAGGGGCAGAGAGAGAGGGAGACACAGAAGCGGAAACAGGCTCCAGGCTCTGAGCCATCAGCCCTGAGCCCGACGCGGGGCTCGAACTCACGGACCGCGAGATCGTGACCTGGCTGAAGTCAGACGCTTAACCGACTGCGCCACCCAGGTGCCCCGGGATGGGGTATCTTAAAATGAAGCTTTTTCTCTAGTGAAATCCCATTAATGTAGGCCCAAGATGAACATGTCATAAGCTCAAAGTTTGCTCACATATGTATTTCAAGCTGGTTGCAAGAGCCCAGGGCATGTGAGAAACACAGCTATATTCTACTTAGGAAGTCATTCTCTCCTTTTGATTCCACTTAGCTGGTATGTCTACTTCTCCCATAAAGCGAGGGAGATTTTTGTTTGATGACAAATAACACAGTAGAAAGATGATGATAGAAAGATGGAGAACCCCACCTCCACCCTATGAGATAATTAAAAGATTCAGCATTACCCACCGCAGGTAAATTCGCCTAAAACTGATGTGAACTGTAAGTGGGGGAACTGAGGTTCTCAGACAGGGTCCTGCTGGTACCTCTGCTGTGTTAATGTTTAAAATCCATAGCAAACAAGAACAAATGCAAGAGAAGTTGCAAATTCTAGCAAGTATGTTCACGGACCTTTTCTCTTTGTAACACTCTCTGGTCTGTTTTGGCCCACGATTGAATAAGGCGATTGAATAAGGCAACAAGTTCATAGCACCGGATTCCTCAGTTCCCCATGCGTTTATACTGCTCACGGAAGAGATGCCTCCAACATCCTTCTGCACCTCTGATACACACAGAGCCCACCTTTCCAGGGGGGAGGATGTAAATTATATTTATGGTGAGTTGAATGAGGAGAAAGGGTAGGCTATTTAAATATTTCGTAAACATTTCTCTCCTCCCTTCTCACCTTCTCTCATATAGGCCCTCTGGGTACCGGTTTCAGAGTGACAAATCAGAAGGGTGGTCAGGGAAGCACCCGCTCTACAAGCAAGGCCTGTGATCCAGCGGAGAGAAAACAAGATGCTTTGGCTGCCGTATAGGGGGTAACTACACACTCAGCAGCCATCCAAACAGACTTGTAGATGAACACGGACACTTAAACTGTTCCTAGTGCGTGGAAAATATCAAATTATACTCTATTTTTCATAATACTTCATTTAATATTTTACATAACTGTAAATTTTACATAACTGCCCATAGGAGCTTTTCCACATCAGACATTATGTGGAAAAATCTCTATCTTACATAACTGATCCTAGGCGTTTTTCCACATAAGACCTTTTTCTGTGTGTCAATAATCACAGTGATATGTGACACGGGACTGGAAGACTAACACATTCGTATGCAAAAAAAAAAATCAAGCACTGCATTATTCTTAAAACAATTACTTCTGCGGGCGCCCCGGTGGCTCAGTCAGTTGAGTGACTTGAGCTCAGGTCATGATCTCCCAGTTTGTGAGATTGAGCCCCACATTGGGCTCACTGCAGGCAGCAGGGAGCCTGCTTTGGATCCTCTGTCCCCTTCTCTCTCTGCCCCTCCCCTGCTTGCACTCTCTCACTCTCTCAAAAATAAATAAAACATTAAAAAAAAAACCAATTATATTTGACTTAATTTAAATGTACAAACAAAACATGCAATTATAGCTCTCACATTTTAAGGCCCCAAGAATAACCACCAGATAATTAAGCCCAAAATACTACTTAGAGGCAAAGTAGTTGGTATGATAGTTATGGAGAGTTACAGGGAGGGCCACTGTAGAATCGTTCTTGAGCACATTCCCATATGTGTAGATTGATTCTGCTTCTCTCCAATGCCAATTAGTCATTCGGGACAGGGGACCCAGAGGAGACAGCAGTTGGGCAAGGGGCCATTCGATATCATTGTTTTCATGTCTCCCAAGCTGAAAGTTAAAATAGGAGTATCTTCCCACAATCACATGGCAATTTTTTTTTTAACGTTTATTTATTTTTGAGACAGAGAGAGACACAGCATGAACGGGGGAGGGGCAGAGAGAGAGGGAGACACAGAATTGGAAACAGGCTCCAGGCTCTGAGCCATCAGCCCAGAGCCCGACACGGGGCTCGAACTCGCGGACCGCAAGATCGTGACCTGGCTGAAGTCGGACGCCTAACCGACTGCGCCACCCAGGCGCCCCTGGTTTTTATAAGAGAAAGATGAAATCGAAAAGTTTGAAATTTATGTAAAAGTCCAATTTGTGAAAATGAAAACAGTTCAGTGTGTTTTAGAAACTTTCTGGATTTGCAATGAGCTCATTCTAGATAATGTCAAAATGTCCTTGTAAAAAAGGAAGACATCGCTGTTTTTTCTTTGTTTTGTATGAAAAACATCACTGTGAATTTGAAAAATAAAACGTACTTTAAGGAAGAAATTATAAGAGGACCTTTTTGTTTCTGTTTTGCATAATATGTAATGTTTATATAACATATAAAACAGTGAGTTTGGCCATGCGGTTGCCTAGTGCACTACAGTCAAGCTTTTTCAACCCAATATAATTGGATGCCTATTCTTATTCGCAAAATCGAAACTGCGTAAGTTCTATTTCTCTTGATGAACACAGAATTGGGTTCATCATCTGGGGTTGCCTCAAACGACTTTACAGTTTAGTTATAACTTAATTATAG
The DNA here is from genome assembly GCF_018350175.1 of Felis catus. Classification (NCBI taxonomy): domain Eukaryota; kingdom Metazoa; phylum Chordata; class Mammalia; order Carnivora; family Felidae; genus Felis; species Felis catus. The sequence goes on along the minus strand of NC_058385.1, from coordinate 26,084,760 downwards.
ACCTGGGGATAGAAAGTCATAGAGTTAATATCAATATATTTCTAAGGCTGTAAATTTACTTAAATAACAAGAAACGACTGATGCTACAAAAATAAAAATCTTATAGCAATGCTAAATTGCAAATTATCACAGAAGTCATATTTTTAGGAATTAAACTTTGAAGGTAAGTTTGTTATCTGTTAGGTGTAACGTAGGTGAATTCCTGTGTCTAGAGGACCTTGAAGTTTTGAACTTCCTGGTACTTAAGAAGAAAAAACAAAACAAAAAAACCCAAAAACCAAACAAAACTTTTCCTTGGAAAGAACATAAATTAAGATCCAAAATATGTATTACTTAATGCTTTGCTTTATTAATATGTATATCGAATATTATGCCACGTTTGTGCTAAAATGCCATTTGAAATCAGTATTAAAATGATTATAGAAAAAGAATACTTCTAAGACCTACGGGTGTAATGATACAGATAATTAATGTATTTCTGAGACACTGCTATGACCCAGCTAGTCTTTATTCTTCTGTATACGTTCGGGTTGACTCACTTCCTGGTTCTTAATTATAGCCAGTAAAATATATATTTCAAATAATGTAAAGGTTTCACTTCCTGAAATGAAAAGAGACCCAGCTGTACCCCGTCCTTGGTCACCTGTGACCGGCTGCCTAATATTAACTTATTAATTAGTCTGACTCTCCCGGAAAGGACTTACTGTTTGAATTTTGTGGAAATCCAGGCAAGGAGGATGGACCATTCATTCCAGGGAGCAGAACCGGAGGGAGGCCGGGGAGTCCTGGGTAGGCCGCCGGCAGACTGATGCCATGGAGGGAGCCGCTGTCCATCATGCCTGGCTGCTGCACCGCTAAGCCCAGCACATCTGAAGCTTTCTTGATACGATCAAGTTCTTGCTGTGCCATCAGCTGTCGAACGGTGGTCGGAGCCAAGTAATCTTTCTCCCGATCGAGCTGGCTCCCCACGGTCTCCCTCACTTTTGAAATGTGCTGTTTGGAGAAAATATGATCTCTGATGGACAAGCGGGCAGAGTACTTCACCCCGCAGAGGGTACATTCCGGTTTGGTGCCTTCTGTTCCACTTTGATTAATCATGAAAGGCTTCCCTATGTTAATTTTAAACTTCTTTTCCTTTGCCCTTGCATTTTGGAACCACACCTGGACCACGCGTTTGGGCAGGCCAATCTCATTGCCTAACATCTCACATTCTTGCATGGTGGGAGTTCGGTAGTCACTGAAGCAAGCCTTGAGAACCTTGAGTTGAAGATTGCTCATTTGGGTTCTGAAACGCTTGTGACCTGGTCGATCGTTGCTTTTGGATTTAAAAGGATTGCTGGATCCAAAGGGATTCGGTGAACTCGGGTCTGCTATGCTGGATGTTTCGCTGCGGTCGGCATTGTCATCGGGGTCATCTGTGATATAAAAGCTTTGGTCGTGGTCGCCGTCCTTATCGTTGAAATGGATGGAGGGGCTCGTGAGAGAGAAGAGAAATTTTTCATCGCAGACCTCCGTGGTGGGTGTGGTCGCGGGTTTTGGCAAAGCGTCCAGAGTTTTGGGCTCTTTAGGAGATAAAGCTGGCTTCACATCTCCGGAACTTCCCGTGGTGCTTTCCATCTCAGCGGTGCCCTCGTCGCCGGTGGTGGCGTCACTGATCGCTGTATTAATCGATGAAGTCTCATCAAAATCAGTTTTATTTTGATCATACCCTGCCTCAGCAGGAGGGGCATTTAAATTCTCTACATCCTCAGAACATTCTGCTTTAAAAGAGGAAGGGCTTAGAAGATTCTTCGGCGACAGCTCTGCGGTTTTGCTCACAGGCGTGGACACTGTGGAAGCCAATTCGTTCTCACTTGATAGATCCATTTTAGTTAGCGGCAGAGACGGATAATCAAAATAAATGTATTTCTGAGGGCTCTCTCCCCCATCTTCTGCTGATATCAAAGGGCTTGGTGGCAAGCTGTAACCCGCCTGCTTTCCTTCATTCCAGTGCCGAGAGCGGATGTGGCTTTCTAAGGCTGACTTTGCCTTGAACAGGGCTCGACAGAAAGGACACCGTTTGTGGGACTGTGCTGGGCCCACTGCCCGGAACTGGCCTTTCCTTTCTCGAGCTCGGGTGTTCTGGAACCAGACTTGCACGACCCGTTTCTTCAGCCCCACTTCACGTGCAATATGATCAAGCATTTTCCTGGTAGGGTTGGAATCCAGCAAGTACTTCTCATAGAGTATTTCCAGTTGTTCCGGGGTGATCGTGGTTCTCAAGCGTTTATCGCGGTGTTGGTCCTCACCGCTGTTCCCTCCCTCCTTTTCACTGCAAGCATTGTCCTCTTTGTCATCCAGTTTCCTTTTCAGGGAAGCAGCGACCGTCGCGGGCGCTGTGGCGTGGGAGGAGCCGGTCTGAGGTGGCATCTGTGCCAGAGAACCACTCAGCAGCTGTCCGGTCATCAGCGGGTTGTTGGGGTCGAATATCATGTAGGGCATATCCATGGGCCTTTCCAAGAATGGCGAGTGGAGGAATTGGTTTTGAGCAGCAAGGAAGTGCATGTGCTGGTGCTCCTGCCAGAGCTCCAGAGTGGGGAAGGCAACCGTACACTGATCACATTGGTATTGTAGTAACTGTGGAGGTAGACTGTTCTGGAGAGAAGTCATGGAAATCTGCAGTGGGCTGGAAGGGACCGGGGTCTGCGAGGCCGACGGAGGTCTTCCGACGAGTGGGGGTTGTTTCGGTGGCTGGGGCTGTGGCGGAGCTGCCGAGGCCTGGGGTGGTTCTGAGGAGGTTGACGCTGATGGCAGGGCTGGCTTGCTGCCTTGAGAAGGGGGAGAGGGGTCCCTCTGCTTTGGCTTTTCTGTGGGATATTCGGGTTTCGGAGAGGTCTTCTCCAGGTCCGGTTTGGGTGACGGGATCAAGGGGGTGCTCGTCCCGGAGCCAGAGCTCGCTGCAGGGGCAGCGGGGTTTTTGGCCGCGTCCGTCTGACCAGACGCTGTGCAGTGCTTATACACCACTTGATCGGTGGCATCCATGGAGTCTTCGGTTTGGCTCTCATCTTGGGCATCATCATCTTCATCCTTGTAACACTGCTTCTTCTGATGCGTAATCAAGTCAAAGATCCGGGGGAAAACCACATTGCACTTTTTACACTGGTACTGCATGTTGCTTGTTCGAATATACCGTTCGTTAGTGAGTTCCCTCTTCTCGTTGTCTTTCGTTTCTGCTTGGTTCTCGTAACTCTTGCGTGCTTTCTGACGAGCATTCTGGAACCACACGACAATCACCCGGGTGGGGAGATTGAGAACGGTGGAGAGTTGTTCTATTTCATCATCCTTTGGGTAAGCGTTTGTGTCAAAGAAGTCTTGGAGAACCCTAAGCTGGTAGTCGGTAAATCTCGTCCTAGAAGACCTTTTGCTGAACGACGCATCCGATTTGTAATGTTCTAAAGAGGAGGGCTGTGGATCAATTCGGATATCTTCCAAAACAGTTATGGGAGGGTTACTGAAGTTGTAGGGTGAATCCTTGTTTCGCTGCCGTTCCTTAAAAAGCGTATTTCGAAACCAGTGCTTGATAACTTTTTGAGAGAGGCCCGATTTCTCCGCCATTTCTTGGATCTGCTCTTCACTCGGGGAATTGTTGATGTCGAAGTAAGCCCTCAGGATTTTTAGCTGATCGTCGGTAATTCTTGTCCGCGGGCGTTTGAACTGAGAATGCCTTAAGAAGTTGGGATCTATTCCGAGCTGCTGTTGGCAAAGCTGAGTGAGATCGGCAGACAGAGTGTCCATCTGGGGCAGCTGCAGGGCGAGCTGGGGAGGGAGTGCCGGGTGCTGCACGGGCTGCATCATAATGGAAGGAAAGAGTGGGAGGTCCAGGGAAACAGGCAGCTGGACCTGGGGGGGAGCCGAAGGGGGAGGGGGCGGGGGAGGGGGCGGGGGAGGGGGCGGGGGTGGGGGCGGAGGGGGAGTGGGTGGTGGTGCTTGCAGAGGAGTGGAAACCGTGCTTGGGAGTTTCACGGGACCCAAGGAAGAAGGCTGCGGAGGAGCTGGAGGCAGAGGAGGCGGGGGAGGGGGAGGAGGTGGCGTTTCTGGTGAAGATGGCGAAATTGGATACAGCTTGTCATAGGCCTCCCTGTACTGACGAGCAAATTTTTCTAGTGCTCCGTATGGAAAAAATTGCCCGTGGACATGTTCTTGGTGACTCTTCAAAATAAGAACATTGGAAAACAACTTGCCACACGTCCCGCATTCCAGTTTGTCAGTGTTTTCCCCTTCACCACTTTTGCCCTTCTTCTGTACCTTCTGCCTGTTTTCGTTGTACTGGATGACCAGTTCAAAACCAAAGTTTTCCAATAAAGCCTTGGCTGCATTTCCTCTGGCCCCCGAAGCTATTCGGGGCGGCGGGATGCAGGGTTCCGAGGATTTTTGCTTCTTGAGGTCTTTGCCTTCTTTGAGTCCTTCGCCTTCGCTGGAATATTCTTGCTTTGGCTTTTCTTGCTTTTCAGCAATCTCTTCTGCCTCCTTGTAAGACGGCCCGTCCTTCAGGCCAGGGCAGTCTGAACTGGCTCCGCTCGTCTGCTCTTGTTTCAATAATTTGCTTGCTGCCTGCTGTTGCTGCTGTTGCTGCTGCTGCTGTTGCTGCTGCTGTTGCTGCTGCTGCTGCTGCTGCTGCTGCTGCTGCTGCTTCTGGGGCTGCAGCTGGGGCTGGCTGGCCTGGTACTGTTGTGCTTGTTGCTGTAGTATTTGCAGTTGAGTTTGGCCAACGTGGTGCTGGGTTTGAATCTGCTGCTTCAAGTCTTCCAGCAAGGATCCAGCCATTCCTGTCATGCCGGGCATGCCAAACGTGGCCGAGCCGGGCAAGCCCAGATCTGGCCCCAAGCTGAACTCCGTCCCAGGGATGTAGAATGGGAAGAGAAACTGAGGCTGCTGAAACTGCAACAGAGCTTCTGGGGTCATAGGGAAATGAGGCAAAAAGGCGGGGTTTAGAAACTGAGGCTGAAAGAACGCCGCCTGCTGTTGTAACTCGTGCTGTAACTGCATCTGGATTTGTGCTGGTGACTGCAGTGGGTGATGGGTAGGCTGGGCAGAGATCAATTCCGGAGTTTGCTTTTTATTTAATTCTTTGGCATCTAAGTGGGCATCTTTGCTGCTTACTGTCGCTAAACTCATGGAATCTAGCATCCCTTGGCCGGGACTACTGTTGGCCGCCATGCCGTGCCCACCAGCCACGTGGCCGCTCGGCTCCAGCTTGGCAGCCCTCGCCTTCGTCTGGTGGAGCACGGACCTCATATGGATTTCCAGTGTCGAGCTTTGGCTGTACGCAACGTTGCAGATGCTGCACTTATAGGGTTTGTTATCTGTGCTGCTGTTGGTTTCTTGCGGAACAGGACTGGAGGCTTCCTGCAAAACCTTCTTCAACTTATGCAGGTGAGAAACTGAATTATAATGGACCAAGAGAATGTTCTTTTGGGTGAACGACTCTTTACACACTGTACATTTATACGGGCGGGATGGATCCAGGAATTTTTCCATCGTGAAATTTGGCCCTTTTCTAAAAGGTAAGGTCCGCTTTGGTTCGGAGCCCATGTCATCAGGAATAGAGCTACTGTCGCTTCCTACGGGACTTGCCTTCCCTTCGTGGTCCACCTCATACTCTCTCTCCATTTCCTGCTCCAGGGCATGGTCGTCCTGTGCCATAGGTTCGCTCTCCGCCCAAAGTTCACCATTCACGGGCAAGGAGGCATACAGCTGCTGAAGTTCAGCTTCACTCAGCTCCGGGTGGCCTGCTTCCAAGTGTTTTTTTAAAGCCTGGAATGTACGGAAACTACGCTGGCAGAGATTACACATCGTCGCAGCCCGAATGGCGTGATACTGGGAATGTATCTGAAGCTTCTGCATAGTCTTGAAAGCCAGACTGCAGTGGTTACAGCGATACTTATAAACGTGGCGGTCCGACACCGAGAGTGGTTGCCTTTTTTGCTGCTCACTCAGCTGGTCTTGGAGAGCGTCAGGGACTTTCACATCTTTACTGCTATTTTTATTCCAGTCTGACACTTCCATGGGTTCTTTAGTTGGTTTCTGCTCCTCACTCTTTATTTCCACGCTAGCCTTTGAATCGTCAAGACCTGCCGCACTTTTGTCATCCACTGGACTCTCGCCTGTGTAGAAGAAAGCACAAATAGGTCGCTTACCGGAAGAAAGCCTACTGCTTAAATGCCAGTAATTATCGTTAGGTGAGAACCTCTGAAGATTTCCGCTTAGTTGATTCTTTGAAGAAATATTTACTGAGCAACTACTATGTGCCAAGCACTGTGCTTGGTGCCGGGCCTGAACAAGAAATCACCCCCGACCTCAGGGAATTTCAGGAGAGGAAAAAAGGCAAGTCAAAGGTAATTACAGTATGCTGCAATCAGCATGATATCAAGGGCCGTAACCTCAGCGTTCAGGAATTAGGACACACAGACTATTCTTGGTCATCGACGCTTAAGTCCCCCCAGGGCAGTAACAGATGAACAGAGAGATCCAAAATATGCCTTGGAAAATGTTACTCTTGGAAACACCACAGTTTTTTCCCTCTATGCTTAAAAACAAACAAACAAACAAACAAACACCTTTGATAGTAACAATCCTGGATCATCCCCACAAATGCGTGCCCCTGAGCGTGTTTTCCCCTAGATCTTGCTCCCAGGCTGGCGTACCTGAATATTTCCCAGATGCCTCAGCTGTGATGGCTGCAGATGTGTCCCGCTCCGATTTCTCAGAGGCAGCTGCTGGCAGTAGCAAACTGTTCGGCATCATCACATCAGGCACAGGCACCTGTGAGAACCACAGGTGTTCATGTCAAATGTAGCCCAGAAATCAGACTCCATCACATCTGCATTTGGCAGGAGCATAACCCACTTAACATTTTTCCAAACGAAAGAGGGGACATTTTGTGGATCTTACAGGCCAAGGCTATCGCTTTGAATTTTAGATCAATGGTGTTGCGATGCTGTATTCTTCTTTTATTTTTTAAACTACGATTTGAAGGTTTTTGTAGGTCTGTTGTTTTAAAATGATAACCAAGAGATTTTGAAACTCCGCATGCCCACATGAGTCATTTAGTTAACATAACAGATAAAAAGTAAGACGGTAAAATACACTACTGAAGGGGCGCCTGGGTGGCTCAGTCGGCTAAGCGTCCAGCTTCGGCTCAGGTCATGATCTCACGGGCTGTGAGTTCGAGCCCCGCATCGGGCTCCGTGCTGACAGCTCAGAGCCTGGAGCCTGCTTCGGATTCTGTGTCTCCCTCTCTTTCTCCCCTTCCCTTGCTCGCTCTCGGTCTTTCTCTCTCAAAAATAAACATTTTTTAAAAATTTAAAAAATTTGCTACTGAATATGCTATGCCTTATATCATTTTTTTTTTTCCTCCAGAAGCAAAAGGGAGAACAAATGGGCCTTGGTTGTGATTTCCATAACACAGTCTGTAAGAGAGCTTTAAGTGGGCAGAAAAAATAAATTCCTCAACGAACAATTACAGATTTTGCACTGAGACTTTTGCAGAGAACATGTCACACGTGCATCAACATGCGGTATCCTTACTGTCATAAGCAGCTTCTCCACACAATCCGGAGACACACTGTGCAAATGCGTCAGATGCAGCTGGAGGTGCATTTTGTTGCTGAGGACGTCCTGACAGAGCGGACAGCAGATGACCGGCTGCACCGAGTGCTGTGACAGGACATGCATCTGGATACGACTTTGGTCCCTACTATTGTAGTTGCAATAAGGACACTGAAAGAACTGGAGAATATGGAATAAACATGGCCGCTGTTAGTTGACGCCCTCGGATGACTTCAGAACATTAGAAGTAACACCAAGAGTTCGTTATGCTGCTGATCACAGTATCTACATACACTTCAACAGCATGAAATCGTGTGGGGCTCGATAACCATCAGGAGCAACAACAACAACAACAATAACAGTAACAATGATAATAATAATAATAGTCAACAAAAACAACAGTAACAACGATAATAATAATAATAAACAGGTTTACACAGCAAAGGGAAGAAACGTATCTACCTGCTCGTGACAGAATTTGTTGTCCTCTGCAGGTTTTGATCTTTTTGTCGCAACATCCTCTTCTTTCGCCAGCAGGAGTGGCTGGGTCCCCCCTCCCACACTGACTTTTAGCTCCTTTTCTGGTGTGATTATTCCTGATTCCCAAAAAAAGAATAGAACACCTCAATTTTAAAAGACTAACAATATCAAATTCTGAAAAATTACATGTTTTTCAAATAGCTCTGACTCTAAATCCACTGAATCCTTAAAATGACTGAACAAACACTTTTAAATGATGGTAATCTCAAAAGGCAAAAAGTACACTTCTTTTTATCTACTAAGTGGACTTTATAAATATATTTTAAAATGTACTTCTGTCTCATGTTTAGATAACCCTAGGTGACCTTGAAAGATTCATCCAGAACACATGCTCTCTGGTGTCTCAGGATGCCTTTATCACATTAAAGCTAATCTACTCCCATTCACAAATGCTAACTTGGAAAATAGTTCCTTTGACTAACATTTAATTACTTATCTTTTTTCTAAAATCCTTGGACACCGAAACCATTTCAAAATACTGAGAAGAACTGACTAGTTATAATTCAGAAACTAAGCTAATATTATTACGTGGTGTGTACAGGATTTAAAAATTACATATCTGTCGCTGCTTTTTGCGATTTACGTTTCACTTCAGATGTTTCAGCAGTTGGCCGTAAACATAACATTATGGCCCGGATCTCAAGAAGACAATTGTTTTATGAGGTTAATCCGAATATTCGGTGTTAAAGATGGTTTAGAATTTTGCCTAGATGAACAATGTAATGTGCAGGGGCTTCACACACATCAAAGAAAAGAGTGCAATTCTAATTTCCCAATCTAACAGAAAATTCTTTCCAGCATCAATTTTCCCGATAATCTCCTCTGTGAGGCTGGATATTACAGCGACATTGGGTAGGCATGTCACATACATCTCACGACAAACACAAAACCTCATTTACCATCCATTCCAATCTCATCATAGCGCGGCATCATCTGACCTTTTTTCTGCTGTTTATTATGAGTATTTCTAATTTTAACTTTCAATTTTCACCATCTTCCAGTCAATTTGCAACTAAATTATTTCCAGGGTGAGGACACTATCACTGGACAACTGGGTGCAAATACATCTTGAAATGCAATGAAGCTAAACCATTGATTGCTATCAGACCCCGCGTAAATATAGAGTCTAGGCGTAATCTGATTGTATGCTGTGCATGAAGATTTATCTTGATTTTTTTTCAATCCACATACGGTTCATATAAATGAACAAATTGCACCTTATTGCAAAATAACCCAGTTTTAATTTAAAAATAAGGTCAAGGATGTTATGGAAACAAAGTAAAAATGAACCAAAAAATATGTTCTTTTTCTAACCTGAATAGAGATGCGTGTTTTTTACCATATACATTTTAGGAATTTCACATTCAGAAAGAAATTTAAAAGTAAGGTGACTCTGAAGAGACCAAAATTTAAAAAAATAGAAGTTAAATGACACAACGACAATAATTTTATTCCCTCGAGGTTTGTGGTAGGTACAGAATTAGCACTATGTTTCAACAAATTACACTGCTATTGATTTCTGGATTTACAAACATTAGATTTTATTTGAATTAGTTCATTTGTCCTGTATATACATATGCCTTGGAGAAATTTAGATTCTTTGTAAATATTTGAAAAAAATGATTTATCATATTTGTATTTGAATGAACTTAAATTTGAGACTGACTGAAGAATTTCATTCCATTGATTAAACAATACCCAAGTACTTGATATCCAAAAGTTAGGTCAAAAACAGGAATGTTTATCTCAGAATTAATTCTGGCATCAAAAAATATGTTTTTCCTTCTCAAAACAGCCTTTTTGCTATTGTTTTAAAAGTGTGAAAAATAACATTAGGAAGACACTATGCTATATAGTATCTTGCAAATAAAACTTACTCCCTATGGTGTCAGATCAAGTTCTATAAAATGATTGTCATTTAAATCAGCAAATGTCTACCAGTTGCTTTCTCCTGTGGAACTGAAAGAGTTTTCTTAAAGAGTTCCTTATTAATGAGTAAGAATACATTCCCTTAAAAAGAGTAATACTATGTCATATTCCCTTATCATTCTTTTGTGTACGTGGTAGAATTAGACATGACCAAATAATAAGTTGGTCCAATTCCCTATGCTATCAAAAACTGTCACACGCCAGTTAAAAGATAATCTCCATGACTCTGGTTGCTTGCGGGCCCTGTGGAACATCAGCTATAGAATAAACCTCCCATGAACTTCTAAATCTATTAAATTTATAGCTATGGCCTTATTTTCATAAGCTTATATATTCTAATGTTAGTACTATAAAGGATCAAAAATATTGCTTTCATGGTTTGAAACATTTTGCTAAGTAAATTTTACAATTTACTACATTTGCTATAGGGTGGTGAAAATATTTGGTATAAAGAATCCATGTTCTTATTTTTACCTTATTAATATTCATCAACAATATATTATACTGTTAATATTCATCAACAGTATATTCTACTGTTTTTTAATTTAGTAACATACCGTGTTGTAGCAAGGAAGCAAAGAGTTAAATTTTAGGGCCATTACTTCATAGCCATTGCTGTCACTGTTGGCTATAGTATTCCACCCAATATATGTGTCAGCTTCAATATTTTTTGGCTAATTAACTTAGTTAATTAAACCATGATCTTAATGTAAGCTAGGAGCTTCTTAAAGACCATCTTATTTTAAATTAAAAAGAAGTTATAAATAAAGGCTGCCTCCCCCCATTTACAGCCAAGCACCCCAGAAATAGATGCCATTGATAAGAAGAAGAAGAGAAAACTGAGATGTAATAACATAACAAGAACAGTCTCTTGAGGATAAGGGAGGTCATCAAGATTATTTGCAAAGATGATGGAAGTTACATTTTATGCACACAGGCCTCTTCTACTCAAAGGGGTGCTATCTCAGGTATTATGGCCTCCGTGATAAATTGTAGGACATCAACTCTGGGATCTTTTTCTGAATTGTCTTATCCTAGAAATATATTAAACAAGGGCCTGCCAATTTTGGAGGGTTTTGATTAAGTTTTGTGATTACTCATAGTTTATGTCCGCAACTTTATTTGAACTAAATGCTGTTTGTTACCCGAGACAAAATTTTGAAATGAGATCACAATTCATTTTTCTGTTATTAAGGACATCCCAATATTCTCAAAAAACAATGCCATTTTAATGCATTTTAAACTAAAAAATGAAATCTAATTACAAATAAGTACTGCCAAATAGATGAGCCAATGATTATCTGTCAGTTATGGGATTATTTAGCTTGCATGAGATGGCTAATATAAAAATGACATAATTCATTTTGATTCAGATGCTGCCTACTTAATAATTTTCAATCCCTAAAATACGGAAGGTTGTAAAGTGGTTTATACTCATAATAAGTGAGGAAAATCCAATAGCATATATGTACTCAAAAACAAATCTGGAAAAAAACCAATAAAACAAAAAACTGAGTAATTATCTATCAATCAATGTATTTGATAAAGTTTGACTGTTATAAAACTTGAATATAACAAAGGATGTTATTCAACTACAAATAATTCTAAATTATAATTACTGGTACAGTATTCTTTCTAATGAGGCCGGAATGAAAGGATAATTTTAATTGCAATAATGAAGGTTAATTTCCATCCTTCCTCATGTTTACTCCCTTATTAAAAAGTGGTCCCCTTAGCCATGGCAGAGACATATTACATTTTCAATGCAAATGTATTAATCTGGATAAACTCTATATTAATTCTTGTACTGCACAGAGCTATAATTTGGATTATAATTAATCTAAAGTGGCACTAGATTTAAATGACAATATAAATGAGGCATTATGAGGCTTTTCTATTATGAATGAATATTCAACAAATATAACTTGCATATTGCCAAGTCTCATCTTGAAAGCTCCAGTCCTAGAGATTAATGTCAGCAACACAGCACAACAGTTTACACAAACATGGTCTTCCTAACATGTGGTGATTCCTTCCTGTCTAAAAATTTCTGTGTTAAAGTAGGGCCACACTGTTTTCCCACCTAACATTTTAAGATAGTGATTAATGTATAAGTTTGCTGGTATTTTTTGACAATTATCACCAACATAAGGAAACAAGCCAATAGAGACGTAAGTGGTTATTCAATCATTAGAAATATTATAAGGAAAAACCCATGTAATAACATTTTCACTTAATCAGATTCAACTTAAAAAGTGGAAAACTTTGTTGAAAGTTCACGTTAGTTGTCAGTTACAAGAACCGTCTTGACGTCTAGGAGGTTTTGAGGCTAAATATTTGCATGGTAGTAATTGCTGATAGTTGGTGCTTAAATTCCATTTTCATCTCTACAGATACACCTGGGGAGGAATTGCTGCAGGAACAAAAAATAGTTTTAAACAACTAACATCATGCAACGTTCTGTATTCTCCCAGAAGCTGAAGCCCTGTCTAGATGGTACAATTAGGAGCTCAAGAAAAGACAATAACTCATCAGGCCATTAGGGAGTGATTGAGTCCATTATTTATACAGAGCAGTAAACTGCTGGTGGAGATACAGCCCCTGCATCTGTGGTATATTCCAAATAAGACTCCTCCCTTGATGGTGAGCTTGGATGTGTTTTCAAGAGATTCCCAGAATCCCTCCTTTGGAAGGCATGAGATATTTACAACCAAGCATAATGTCGTATGCCTAAGTATTACATGAGCATTTAACAAACGCTAATATGCTATCTGTGTATTTCCCACATTCTTTTAAAGAATGGGAGGGATATGCTTTGCAATGTCTTTGGGGATGACTGTGAGAAGGACTCCAGTGAGCACGGACAGAGGCCTGCCGTCCCTGAGGTAGTCAAGCAGTTAGCCTTGATGAGGTCCATCCTTGGACTACCTTGCTATTTCCAATTATTTTCAAATGAGGTTTGGATGGCACTACCCTTGACCTTAACTGATCACGAGGTATTTCAAACCCCTTGTCAGTAACCTCAGGAGCCAGCTTACTAATATACAGCTATGGCACCTTTTTTACATTGCTTTAGGCTCAATACCAACCTTAGATCCTCTTTGTTTAAATCAAATTAGGATCATATGTTAGCCACTGCGTCCTAGACGCAAATTTAAGTGGTGCTTTCCCACTGGACTCCTGAGAGAGATTCAGCATTGAACGACGTGGGGTAAGAAGCAGAGAGGCCCTTCAAATAATTTTTGAAGGGAATGCAAAACTTAGATATGCAAAGACCGAATGACAAATATGGGATAATTCAGATTTAAACAAACTTGCACGTAAAAATGATATCTTTTGCACAACCCAATGTCTTCATAGTGAAAACAAGCTTCTTTATATATGCAGCTGTCACTGGAATTCAAGGAAAAGATAGATGAGTACCTGAAACTAATAGGCTTGAACCCGTTTCAGCACTTCTTCTGCTTCAATGAGTCCAACATAATAAAACTAGGTATAGCGTGCAGCAAAAGTAGCCAATGTAATATTCATTGCGACCATAGATTTCCATCTCATACATACAAAGCATGGATGAAGTCATATATTTGCCAAATCAAACACAGAAAAAGCCTTAGGTATCCACACCAGATGCTGGCCTAGGGTTTGTTTGTGCACAAGTAAATGTCATGACACGAAGGTTTGTTTTCAAAGACAGTAGCTTTCATTACTGGGATTTGTCTATTCTAGAAGATCAAAATTACCCAGCACCTAATCCCTTTTCAATGATATTTCCTCTTTCTTAGGCTGAATCATCTGTAAACTTTTCCACTGGATTTTGTTTGAAATGCCTCAAATAGATGCCCTTAAAAAGAGCAAATTCCTGAGTGTAGGTTGTAAAAAAGCAAGGAAAAATAACATTTATTTTTAGGGTTACGTGGTTTGGGGGGGTGCATGTGACTGAATGAAAAAAATTCAAGTGATATCTAATCCTGTGCTTATGAAAAATTAATATGCCATCAGAGGAATCACAAGTATAGCTAAGATTAATGAAAGGCGCTTAAAAAATTACAAGCACACAAACTGATTTGATTAAAAAATAATCTTGCTGGTCGTCCTGTAATATTCTTCAACTTATCCACATCTATTCTGTCAGATGGTTATGATTAAAAATAGGTCAATGGGAGGCTACTGATAGAAATCACATGCAAAATGCACATGCAATGAATAGTAGTGGGAATGTTCAGACAGTTTAAAATGAATAAAAGCTTTTAATAAGCTTTGGTGGGGGGTGAAGGAAGGGCTGATTGCAGGGAATGGCGGGGGAGGGGGGGAGGGTCAGCGGGGTTGGGGTGGGGGGTGGGGGGAGAAAGGTGAGGGATGCTAGCATCTTACCAGAATCTTTATTAGAGTTTTTGCCTTCACTGTTGTCTCTCTCACACGTGTCTCTCTCATCATCCTCTGCCACTGAGGCAGGCTTGCCGGCTCCTTCAGCCTCCTCACTCTGTTCTTCTGTCAAGAAAAACAGACCAGTCAGTAGGATTGAAAACCCCAGAAACGTGCACACTAAAATCAACGTGACCATGGAAAAGCAGTGCTCTTTGTGAATCGTCTGCAGACGTTTACTCCGAAAAGAGAAGATAAATTTATTCCAAAGTCTCTGTTAGAACCTGCTGACTGCACCAATGCAAATTTTCATCTAAGGGAACTTCTTTCACACCCATTGAGGAAATGCGCCTGTGCTAAATTAGAATAAGAGAAAGCATTTTAAGTACGGTCCAAGCTAGAAAAGATTTAACAAGAGGTGCACAGCAATTGTGTCCTCTTAACAGTAGAAACTTGTAAACTACAAACTACATAGGCCTACTGTTTCTGTGGACTTGGACCGATGACAGGACAAATCCATTTCTTGGAAAAAATTCTTGGTGAAATAATGTGATCGTGATGGGTTAAATGTAAGACAGGTGCTACCCCTGTCTTCAGGCCCCAGGCCCCAGGGGAATTTTTTGGAAATTTGTCAGCGTAGGATCTCAAAACTTCAGTTACATTGGTGTGTGTGTGTGTGTGTGTGTGTGTGTGTGTGTGTGCGCGCGCGCGCACGTGTGTGTGTTTCTATAGGGGGAGCTATACAGAGTACAGGACATAAGAAGGTATACTTCTTCTATGACAACCACATCACCCCACACCTCATTCACGGGTTCACACCAGCTAGATTACATGGAAATCCTCATAGTAACTCAACCCTATTTAATTATTCTGTAAATCTTAGCTATGCTGCTGCTGGTGGATTAATCTGTTTATGCAGTTAGCCTCTATGCTGGGTCTGTGTAGCACTAATCCGTGAAAGGCCCACTGTTCTCTTTCATCCTGCGATCATTTGTCTCTCACTGTGCTGATGTCACATTTTAATGAATTTTTAGCAATCTGAGTAATGCCAGATAACCAGACTCGCAACTCCCCACAGCATGGCATGCTGTTTTCATTGCAGCACAAAAAATAAAAATCATATTCCCCTGTTCAGGTAGGAATTACATAAATTAGGAGAAGAAGGTAAAATGGGATTTGAAGCACCAGGCTGCTCAATTTCATAAAATCTTTAATGACCATATAAATTAACCCTGGAAAGGCAAAAGGTCATCGACACACATTTGCATACACTCTTCTATTTGCTTTTGATAAGCAGAGCTTTTATGCAGAGAACATGATACAATTAACCCTTCAATAACCATACAAAACGCTGCTGCGGACATTTTAAGTGTCAAGCATTAACTGAAAATTACACACTGCATAAAATTTTCATTGCAAATGCTATAGTGATTGAAAGGGGAAATCGTGGCCCTCTCCACACCCCATGTTTTATTAATAACGTTCTGACAGCAGAATGAAATATCCACTGTCATATGTAGCAGCTGAGCACAAAAAAAAAATGCTATTTAGTGCCTCACCGGCCGGCCCTGCTCTACAACTGTGCGAGCAGGAAACAACAGAAGGGGGCACTTCTGGGCTCAATGGGGAAACTCCAAAAAGCCGAGGGGAAAACAAGGGCATTTAATAAATTTGAAACAAGAATTTGTTTCAACTGTGAGTCCTCAAAGGCACCACACAAATCCATTTATTCCATAGTTGCACTCTGCCACTGCACAAAAGCAGAGCTGAGGTCCGTGGGGGAGGGGGTCAGTCATCTGAGGACTGTGGGGGAAGCTTCCCTTTCAGGCAAATACCTGTGAAATATTTCCTCTAAGAGGGGAGAATCAACACTTCTTAAGGCCCTAGCCTGCTTCACCCCCCCATCAGCGATAATTACTGATCAAACACAGGCTCCCTCAGCCCAGCAGGGGCCAGCCTGGGTGGGGACCGTGGCCAGTTTGGTTTGGGGGGCTGGAAGGCTGAGGTCATGACTGGATGGGGCTGTTTCCCTGCCAAGTGCACACATGTGACATGACATCCAGTGTCAGGCCCTCCACCTACGACAGCCCATGGCAATTACTTTTCAACTCGTCCTGGGGAAGGGATGCAACACTTCTTTGAGTAGATTTACTGGACCTTTCCCCCAGGGCTGGAAAATGAAGTGTCAGAGTGCTACTGAGTGTCCTTATCTTGAGGGGACATAAAATTGTAAGGGCTATCGCAACTCACATTAATAAAACATAGCGTGTCAGGAGAAGAAAACAAAACTTATGAAGGCACTAAAAGACAAAACTACAGTATAATCTGGGTCTCATCGGATGGTTTTCGCAGGGTCTTCTTCATTTTCCAGGATGTGTTTTAAGTGTGAGAGAAATTCCCAGACATGCTCTTCTATACATCACTGTGGTGTCTGACCTCAGCCTGACCCTGGCAACAGTTTGAGAAATCTGAATGTGAACAAAGACTCTGTGTCAGCAGCAGGGAAAGATTGTGGGGTAGACGCTCCCCATCAACTTAATCGCAAACAGCAGTTCTGAGGCCATAACTTGGCCTGACTCTTCCAGGCCACAACTCATAACCTCTAGAGGCGGATTTGCCCGCACTGCCTCTGCTTCTGTGACTTTTTTCCCCTCTCTCTTTTCTGGTTCTTCCTTTGAAGTAGGCAGGCAATTAGCTCTAATGCGCAAGCAATTCAGACCTGTTTTGTGGTTTGGAAGGCGCAAGCTGTTTATTACAGGTAGGCTCTTTGGAGCCATAGAACTTTGCAAATTTCTAATCACGCAAAAAATAATCAAAGGGTGACTTATATACACCATAAAGTTTCATACAAGCCAGAAAAAAAAGAGCCTCACTTTCATTCGTAAAGAGAGCTTTTGAAATAAATTTGACATTCATTCTATAAATAGACTTTAGAGTCAAGAATATTAATGAGGAGAAACAGCTTTCTCTAGGAAAACCGTAGGCTGGATCTGGGGTTAAGGGAAGGAGTGTCTACTTTGTAATTTTCAAGTACCACATTTACCTCAACAGTAAAATGCCGTAAAATATACGATGCTTTATAGGACACAAAATATGTATATTATATTAATGTATTCATATGTAATACTAATGTATTAAAGGAATGCCTTAAAACGAAGGAAAATTCCATAAAATTCCAATCCATAAAATTCCAAAATAAAGACACTAAGTTATATAAAATTACAAAATGAAGATGTTAAAGCAGTTTTCATTTTCAATAGGTTTCTTCACTAACAGATTACAAATAACAATAATGAAAGTATTATAACATTTCATAACACTGTTGTATTTACAGAACATGTATTTTTAGTTAGTGTTTTGCCTTACGGAATATAAAAATACAATATTTATTCATATGTTAAACTTTATGACATGAATGTACTTAAGTTTAAAATGCATTTGGGTCCTGTAGAACTTTCCAATTTTCTTTTCTTTTCTTTTCTTTTCTTTTCTTTTCTTTTCTTTTCTTTTCTTTTCTCTTCTCTTCTCTTCTCTTCTCTTCTCTTCTCTTCTCTTCTCTTCTCTTCTCTCCTCTCCTCTCCTCTCCTCTCCTCTCCTCTCTTTTCCTTTCCTTTCCTTTCCTTTTTAAACTTATTTACTTTGGGAGAGAGAGAGAGAGAGAGCACACTAGTGTGTGCGTGAGTCGGGGAGGGGCAGAGAGGAAGAGACAGAATCCCAAGCAGGCTCTGTGCTGTCAGTGCAGAGCCCGACAAGGGGCTCCGTCTCACAAACCATAAGATCATGACCTCAGCCGAAATCAAGAGTTGGGTCCTCCAGGTGCTCCATTCCCAGTTTTCAAATAAGTGATAGTACATTTTTTGTTTTTAAATATTTCAAAATACTAGGAAGAAGAGAAAATACTACTGTAGTCTTATACTTTTCAAGTGTGTTACAATAACTTCCCCTAGCATTTTTATCATACCTAATATAATGATCTTATAAGTTACTCTACACATACACATAAATTATATTTCAAAGAAAGAAAAGTTTTTGAATAACTAGCTTAGAATACTTCCTTTTGAATAATAAAAAAATGACTGGAAAATCGCTATTAATTTATTCTATAAAATTATACAATTTCTAAGCAAATCTATTTCGGTAGTAGCCCTCCGATCTAAGCACCAGCCAGTTGTGCTTGGTTCCCATTGTTTTTTTATACAATTAGGTTTGGGAACCCTCTGAGTTGTCTGAGGAAAACACTGCATACTTTTTAAGCCCAAGGAGGAATCATGTAAAGAGGAAGCAGAGGAGAGTAACTTAAACACTTCATATATTAGTTTTAATTTTAGCTATTGAGCATCTACTCTAGATACCTAGCTTATAAGAATTCTTTCCTGAACTCCCCCATTGTCTCTCTGCCCAGACCTACTCCAACCAAATCTATCCTCAGTTTGATCTATTTAAACCCGACTTCCCCACTTAAAATCTTAGAGTATCTAAAATCTACAAGTTCAATCTTCCATACATGGTAAGAATATCTTCAAGATACCTGGTCCCTAGCTACCACCCCACTCTCATCTTTCTTTCCTTCCTGCCCACTTAATTTTGAAAACAGTCTTCTCAAACGTTAGGGCACCAGAATCACATGGAAGACTTGTTAAAACAAAGACTCGACATCTCTAAGCTCCCAGGTGATGCTGTACTACTGGTCCAATGGCCATATTTTGTGAACCCACTGTTCTAGAAACATGGAACCATTATTAATGCCCTCTTCCTCCCCTGTAAGATAAACCATTATATTTTCTTGTCTTATCTAGAACAATTTATTGCCACTGTATAACTGCCACTTTTCCTTCAAGCACAGCATGGGAAATATCAGTTTCATCATCCATAAAAATGGGGTTAATAACCCCTGCCTCATAGGTTTGTTCTAAGATAATGAATAAAAATCAGTCAGTGCAGAGACTAACACAAAGTAAGCGCTAAAAATGCTACCCATGTTATTACTAGTGTTATTAGTTACTTCTTTCTCCAAAAACTCTTCCCTGAATGTTGAACAAAGATTAATGGTTCTAGACACATTTTTGAATTTTTTTAAATTTATTTTTTGCTTTTATTTTCTTACGCATTGATGTAAAAAAAAACCTGACCCTAAGATATGAAAATTATCTGTGTATAGCCTACTTCCCCTAATAGGTACATCTTTACTGAAAACAGTAATTATATTGTTTATTTTTGTGCCAGAAGCACCTAGAACAGTGCCTGGAATATAATTTTTTTTAATGTTTACTTATTTTTGAGAGAGAGAGGCAGACTGCAAATGGGGGAAGGGCAGCGAGAGAGGGAGACACAGAATCAGAAGCAGGCTCCAGGCTCTGAGCTATCAGCACAAAGCCCGACACGGGACTCGAACCCATGAACTGTGAGATCATGACCTGAGCCGAAGTCAGACGCTTAACTGACTGAGCCACCCAGGCGTCCCAACAGTGCCTGGAATACAGATGGCAGGCAATACTTAGTAGTTGGAACACTAAATTCAATTTAGGAAGCAAAATTATGAGAAGAAAAGGAGGAGTCCAGATTCTATTCCATTCTTCTATTTCCCTTCAATAAAACTTTAAGAAGGTACTTGTTTGATTTTGGCCTTGTTTGTTTGTTTGCATTTTCTCTTTCTCTACTAAATCACATTTATTATTCAACTCTCCAGTCAGGCTTCAAATCGACTGGTCTTTGCAGAGCCACCAAGGACTTCCATGCTGTGAAATGCAGTGACCACTTTTCCATCTGCATATTACGTAACCTGGCTCAGCAGAAGTTACTATGCCCTTGCCCTTGAAAAAAAAGCCCCCCTCTTGAATTTCATTGCATCAGACTGTTGTGACTTTGTTCTACCTCTCTGAAAGTTCCCTCTTATTCCCCTTTGCTGAGGCCTCCTCCACTTAAAATCTAAATATTGGAGGGGTGCCTGGATGGCTCAGTTGGTTAAGCATCCGATTTTTGACTTTGGCTTGAGTCAGGATCTAATGGTTTGTGAGATCGAGCCCTGTGGTCGGGCTTTGTCCTGTCAGAATGGAGCCTGTTAGTGATTCTCTCTCTCTCTCTCTCTCTCTCTCTCTCTCTCTCTCTCTGCCCCTCCCCCTAACTCTTTCTCAGATAAATAAATGTAAAAAAATCTAAATATTGACGTGTCTCCAGCGCTGGCCTGAAGCCCTATTGTCTTCTCTGTCTACAAAGAGAGTTTAATTTGAGGAAAAATAATAATCTTCCTAGATGATAGCATCCAGATCCCTTACTTTAAATGTATATCTCCATTTGGATGTCTAGAAGATATACCAACTTCATGTGCCTAATTTTAACTTTTGGCTCCCCCTCAACACAACTCACTCTGTTTCACCCCAATCTTTCCATCTTAGTTAATGGTGCCACCGCCGTCGACCGAAGCAAGAGTCTTCCTTGACTCTTCTCTTTCTCTCATCGGCATACAATCTATTAGCAAGTTCTGTTATCTCAAATTCCAGAACACTTAGTACACACTAAATCTGTCTTTTTCTCTAGATTTCCATTGTCAGTACCCTCATCTCTTACCTGGATTTTGAAATGGTTTAATAATGAGATAAGACTTGCTCCTGCTTTCCTACAACTTATGCTGCACATCTTAATAAAAGCAAGCTATTCTCCTACTTGAACCCTGCCACACTTCCTATTTCACTCAGAATAATGCACCAACTTCTTACTCTGGCTGAAGTGACCAGGCCTTTGGCTACCTTTATGAATGCACCTTACGCCACTCCCCTACTCATTCATTAACCTCTCCACATTAGCTGTCTTTCTCTTCTGGAACATAACCAACTTCTTCCCACCTCTCCCTGAAAGGCATTTCCCCAGACTCTGGCTCCTTCTCATTATTTAGGACTCAGTTCACCTGTCATTTCCTCAGAGAACTTCTCTGACCACTACTTTTTTTTTTTTTAAGTTTATTCAGTTTGAGAGAGAGAGAAAGGGTGCACCAGGGCAGGGGCAGAGAGAGAGGAGGGAGAGAGAATACCAAGCAGGCTCCATGCTGTCAGCGCAGAGCCCAATGTAGGGCTCAATCCCACGAACCTTGAGATCATGACCTGAGCCAAAATCGAGAGTCAGAAGCATTAACCGACTGAGCCACACAGGTGCCCCTCTGACCACTGCTTCTAAAGGGGTGCATCATCTATCATAAAGGTGTGATTCTGAGACTTTAGTGGGAATCACATCACCTGGACGGCTTGTTACCTACAGATTGCCAGGCCGCATCCTCAGTGTTTCTGATTCTGTAAATCTAGGATGGGGGACCAAGAACTTGAATTCTTACAATTCCCAGTTTGTGCTGATGCTTTGAGTTTGTTTGAGCACGCTTTGAGAACCTCTGCTGTAACACATTACCTCTTTCACTTCATTACATTTACTGAAATCTGAAAATAACTTATTTATTTGTATAGAAATATCGTCTAAAAACTGAGAGAACTCATCTGTCTTATTCATGACCGATGCCCAACAGTCGCTGGCACTAATATTCTGAGTAAAATCGATGATTCCTAGTTTTCTTCTTTGCGATAACTATGTCTATGGCAGGATGGCATCAGTTAAGATGGGGGAGAAGAAACAGTTTCACCAAAAAGAGAAATTCCACTTGGAATTTGTTGTATCAGACTTTCCTGTAGAACATCTCCATGGAAATATCCAGAAATCCCGAGAGTATCTCAGTATAAAGCTTCTCAGAGACCGAGGTGAAGGTGTAGATTTCGGTGCCCTTGTTTACAAAGCAACAAATAAATTTATTGACAGAGAATGTCTTCCTTTTAGTTTGATATTTTTGTCATAGTCTTGATTTTTGGCCTATTGCTTCCAAACTGATTATTAATGAAATCCTTTGATTGGCTTGAGGTGAGGGAGGCAAACTGTTGTATGCTATTTTATTTTAAATATGCTCTCTAGTTTTCTAGGGGAAAATAATACAAAAAATGAAAAAGAATTCATGAGAATGAATAGGTGAAGGTAAACTTAATGTTAAAGAATTTTTAAAAAATTATGTTTATTTATTTTTGAGAGAGAGAGAGACAGAGCATGAGTAGGGGAGACGCAGAGAGAGAGGGAGACACAGAATCCAAAACAGGCTCCAGGCTCTGAGCTGTCGGCACAGAGCCCGACGCGGGGCTCGAACTCACGGACCATGAGATCATGACCTGAGCCAAAGTCGGACGTTTAACCAACTGAACCACCCAGGCATCCCTAACTTTAAAGAATTTTTAAAGAGAGAAGTCTTGACTTTATATTGAAGGAACGTTTTCACCTGCAAAAAAGTATTTCAGTTCCCTATTATGAATGCAAAGGACTTTTTATAACCATTTTGGCACATGATTATTTTATAATCATATATGGCACATTATTATTCCAATTGTATAAATCTGATAATTGTGATCATACTTATATAGCAGGAATCAATGAGGTGCGTCATGGCACCATGGGTGGATTTCCTCTTAAAGTATCTGAATATAATGCAGCTAAGAAAGCATAGCTGCCATTTTTTTTAACACACACACACACACACACACACACACACACACACACTCTCAATGCAAGGGACTAATAAATGTGCTGATATGACTATACAAAGTCCAGTCAACTCGTTAATTACCAAAAACAACTCCACTAACTAATTTGGGGAAAAACAGTATTTGGCTTCTTGACTTAGAGTTTGTATAAAACTGACCACTTAGGTGAAATTTGATAGTGTATGAATGTAGATGTGAGAAATTATCCTGCAGAAGTTACTTGTTCTTTAAAATGTTACTTTGTATATGTGTCCAAATATCCGGCATATTTAATTTTGCTTTTTAACTTACTTGTATAAGAGATCTGATCAGATCTAATTAGAGCACTTCCAGAGACACATTTCATACATAAATTACGAGAGTCACAAGTGGAACGCAGTTAGGACCACGAGATTTTGAGAAGGAGTAGACCAGTTACCTGAGGTTGCTCTCAACTGCTGCTCCGGAAGATCATCCTCACAGGTCCTGGCTCCCAAAGAGGCAGTTTCTGCAGACGACATTAGAATGAAAAGTAATGAGCATCCCACGTCCAGCTCTGCAGTCACAGCCAGTATCCCAAGAACCCCAAATGTGGTTTTCAAAGAAATTAGCACCAGGTGGGGCTCAGGTGAGACTCCAGGACACCTTACATTCCAGTGAACAGTGGTTAGCAAAATGAGTCCAGAGAGCAGTAAGCTTCGAGCAAATTCTCGAGCCCCAGCACACAACGAATGCAATACAGACATAATACGGAAGCGGGGAGGTTCATCCTGATTTTTACTTCTTGGATATTTGGCCAGACCTCCATTGTGGGATCATGTGTTATAATAACAATGGCACATTGCATACATTATGAGCATACTGTAACTTCTCTGTCAAGACAGTGAAAAAGAAAAAAAACAAAACCAAAAGACCCCCCAAAACTTGAATATATGATAGTTGATGTGAGAGGCCAAAGCAAAAACGCAATCACCTGAGGAAACCTGAAGACTATGTTCAAGTCATCAACAAATCCACATCTTCATTCCGATCTTTTATTTGAGCTCCAGAGCAGAAGTACCAACAAGGCCCTGGTTTGCCAACCTCAACCCCAAGCACAAATCAGTATTTTCACCTATCTCTGTTCTTCCTTTGTGCTCCCTGTTGTGCAGAAATCCATACAAAATGACTGGACCACAGAAATCACTCTCAACCTCTCATTCTATCTCTACACTGAGTCCTCCCATGCTGTTGATGCTACGGGAGTGTCTCTTGTCATGTGCGTTTCTCTATTCCTCTGTCATCTTCTCTTTCCTGACAAGTTCAGTAGCCTGCACAACAGTCTTCCTGCCTTGAATTCCTTGTCTTGTCAGTCTAACCTCTTACAATACTGCGAGAACTCTTTTTCCAGAATGCAGAATTGCCTAAATTCCAGTCCTGGTTCCATGAATTTCTAGGTAAGGGTATCAATTAGGCATATAACTCAACCTTTCTCAGCCTCAATTCTTTTGTGATATGCAGCTATAATTGTATAAACAGTCAACAATTATAAGAAAAAATAATATACATAAAGACATCACATGATATGGTCTTCAAAGTGAGAAAAAGCTGGATTATATTAAGAGGTTGAAAGGTCACCACACAATTCTTGCACTGCCAAAGAGACTCATGTTTAATACTTCTGGGCACTAGCATCTCTGGTTGATTCTGAAGCCTTTAATTAAACAAATAATTACCCTTGGAAATAGAAGTGCACACCAAGGCATTATTATTGCATTTACTGATTGTTTTCCCTATTATGTACACCACCTCTAGCCTCTGGTGGTCACCTATTTAAAGAGAATGATAATAAACCCTCAGTGTCTTTGCCCCAATAACACCAAAACACATTATGGGTTGTTTTTTTGTTTGTTTTTGCTTTTTTGTTTTTCTTTTTTTGTAGCCATATCTTAAATTAGTCTTGAAGGGAAGAATTTATCCTAGTTCTTGCTTAGAAATCCAGATAACTTCCAAACAGATCACACTATTGATATCCACCCAATATGTCGTTCAAGAAACCCACCTTCTTCCTCTTGGCAACCTCTCGGATCTTTATGCTTTGACCAATGCTGTTCCTTTTATTTTGTGAATGTCTTTTGGTTCTTCTCCTATGAACCTTATTTTTCCCTCAAAACCTAAAGTAAGTGCTACCTCCTCTGTGCTCCCATAACAATTAGCTTATAAATACGTTTCAGCACTTATGATGTATAATGATAAGTTTTTAGATGATTCATGCATATTTCCCCAATAAATTTTGTGTTCCTCAAGAACTTTCATCTCATAAATTCTCAACTAAGGACAAAGCGAGGCATGTCAAAGTCACCAGGCCACTTCTGTTCACAATACAAATCTGCACCCTATATGTGGAATCAGATGAACCTCAAGATGAGAATTTCATAAAAGCTTCCCAGAGCTTCAAGACTCTAAATTCACAACCCATTCAATTATGCCAAACACCGATACTAATTTCTGTTGCATAGACAGATCTTCCTCCACTTATGATGGGGTTAAGTCGCCATGAATGCATTATAAGTTGAAAATACCTCAAGTCGGAAATGCTGTTGATACAGGTAACCTACTGAACATCATAGTTTAACCTAACTTATCCTGAAAGTGCTCGGAACACTTACAGTAGCCAGCAGTGGGCAAAATCATCTAACACAAAGCCTCTTTTTATAATGAAGTGTTGAGTATCTCCTGTAATTTATTGAATACTGTACTGACAGTGAAATACAGGATGGTCGGGTGGTCACAGAACGGTTGCAAGTTTATTGGTTGTTTACCCTCCAATGTGATTGCCTGGCTGATTGGGAGCTGGGGCTCACTGCCATTTTCCAGCACGATGAGAGAGAATCTTCCCACATATGTTTACCCCGGGAAAAGATAGAAATTCAAAATTCAGAGTATGGTTTCTATCTAATGCTTATCACTTTCGACCACCATAAAGTCGAAACACGTTAAATTGAACCATCATAAGTCAGAAACTATCTGTATTAATGGGGGTATGTGTGTGTGTTTAAACCCATTTCTTTCACTCTTTTCTAAGAAAAAAAATATAATTAATCAAAGGATACTTACCATTCCAAACATGACTATGTGCATGTGCATACACACACACACACACACACACACACACACATTTCAATGTATCAGACACCTACTTAAATAGATATCAGTAGTACCTAAGTAAATTTGACCAAATGACTGCCACTCATTTAAGATTCACGAAAATAAAACTTTAAAAATAACAACTTAAAAAATATATTTCTGGGGGTGCCTGGGTGGCTCAGTCGGTTAAGCGTCCGACTTCAACTCAGGTCAGGATCTCACGGTCCGTGAGTTCAAGCCCCGCATCAAGCTCTGGGCTGCCGGCTCAGAGCCTGGAGCCTGCTTCCGATTCTGTCTCCCTCTCTCTCTGCCCCTCCCCTGTTCATGCTCTGTCTCTCTCTGTCTCAAAAATAAATAAACGTTAAAAAAATTAAAAAAAAATGTATTTCTGGCAGTACTGTGATGACCTATCCCTATAAAAACAGTCATGTGATCCTCATGACTTTATCATGAGGTAAAATTAACTTGTCCCAGGTCCCCAAGTTTGAAACTGACAGTGCCCGGGATGGAATATGGTTCAGGCTGATATAAAGGTTGTGGAAGTCTCGATGTGTCCCGTTGAAATACTATAGTATTAAGGAGCCTGTAAAGGTTTTCCTAGTCTTAACGAAGTCCTGAAATCAAGGTGGGTGGGTGGCGGAAGAAAGTAACTTTCCCTAGTCTTGTAATAATTCTGATTTTTCATAAAACATTACATTCCTTGAATATACAACATAACTCAATAATAGTTTGGTGCCACATTGAAATCATTTTATTTGACAGTGATTTAAGGAAATGTACCAATGTCAAAACCAGAAACGGTTATTTAATCTCACAAATTAGGATATGTGGTACTTGGAGACTGTTCTAGTGAGAGCGACTTGTGCAAACAATTTTATAAAGGGATGCAGTTCAGAATGCCACAGAATATTTTTTATGTTTTCAACAATGTTGCTCCCTTTATACAAATGATATAAATATTTAAATAAAGGAGCTTTTAACCTAACAAATGAACTGATTACTCTATACTTACTTCTCTGCCTGTGTAAATGAAATGTTTAAAACCTAGTAATGATACATAGCAACTTTCAATATTTCACTTTAATAATTGCTCTGTAATAACAAATTTGACTGCTGTTAACACAATCTGTCTCTTTGCTGGTGATTTAATTAGATTACTAATTTGTGTTCTCTAGCGCCTGACCTTTCTTATTTAATACTATTTAAAAATAATACCACTGACAATTTATCCGGTATTCTACTCTCTTCTGTCAATTTGGTGATGATCACACATTTGAAAATGGTACCAAATTACTCTATTTTTATTAACACAATGAGGGAGTAATTGGCCCTATTTTCTGTGGAATAGTATATCGATAATCACAATCACTATCATCAACAACAACATGTCACCGAGTATTTGCTCTGTGCCAGGTACTGGCTGATGCTCTTTCTATGCATTGGAACACCCCTAGCAAGTGGTGAGCCATGATTTGAACCCACGAAGTTTTATTTCAGGGATAGTTATCTTAACCGCAATGATATACTAGGCCGTATTTTTAAAATCCTAAAAGTCGCTTTTCTTGTGATTCTGAAATTATTTCTCGTGTTCATTTTTCTCATTTGGCTTGGATTCTGCTAACCACCTTCTCCCCCAGCCCAACCCAAATGGTTACATCTCCAATGACAACCTTTAAAAACTGAAATTTGGGGGGGTTCCTGTTCCCTCTAATTATGAGACAGAAGGTTCTCATAGCTCTCTCTCATTTCCTCACACTTGCCACACCTACTCATAAGCTTATCCATTCCATTACTCCTTTTCACCTTTCCCTTCCCTTATATGAAGAATTATTCTGGGAAATAGGCTGACAACTTTTAGGCATTTCATCTTAGTTCAAAAATGATCAAGTTTTTATCTGTGAAATCCTTTTTTTCCTGCTAAATGGAATAATATATATATATATATATATATATTTTAATTATACTCAATACAAATCTAATGATCAGGGAAAGAGCTGGAATTTCAATTTTTTGAAACAGTCTAGGTATATAAATAGAGAATTCTAAGCTTAAGAATGTTGTTGTCATTTTGGGAATAAGTCTAACCTAATCTGCACTTTTGATCACAACAGCCCTTAGCTCTTTATATTCCTATTGGCTAAATTTGGGAAATATTTGGTACAAATTCAGGAAATTTTTAAAATATTGGGTGAATGTTTATGCTTCCAAATATAGCACTGAGACAGAATTGCCTACAAAACTTCCACATCTCATCTCTTCCCACCGATCTGCTAACGCATTAAATAATAAAGTGTATCGCTATTTTAGCAAAATGTGTAGCACATAAAATGAAATATATACCAATATACAGAATAAATATTAAACCAACTAGTCTAAAATAATAAAGAGAAAGAAAAACATTTTCTGTAGTCTTAGGAAACATTTTGAGTCCCACTCTACTTACACCCATTAAAAAAAAAAAAGAGTCCAATTCTTATTTTTTCATTCGAAAAAGCTAAATTTTTAAAGAGCATCCCCATTTCAACAACCCTCCTACATTCTCCTCCCCATTTCCCTTTTGAAGCCCCTCCCACTTTACCGCATATAGGTGATATGTTGTAAAAGGATATTTCAGAGCCTCTGATATAGAAGAGAAAATATTTGCAGCACTCTCATTTTAAAATAATAAGTGAATACATGTTGGAAATCTGTTAGGTGTTAAGCACATAACACACGTTCTCTCATTCAATCCTTGCAATAAATCTCAACGGAAAAACCACTGATTCTATGCAAAAGATGAGATATTAAAGCTCAGACATTTTAAGTAGTTTTTTTTTTTCCCAAAGGCGTAGAGTAGCAAAAGAAGGATCTGGATGGAGTCTGTCTGACACCAGAGCTCCATACTCTCCCCTGAACAGTGCTGCCTCCAGGCAGCCCCCAGAACACCTGAGCCAGGAAGTCTAAAACCTGAATTTCCCACCCCCTAAAATAAACGGTTCAAACTCCTTCAGAGCAAATTCATCACAACAAGATCAATATCTAGAAGAACAAGTCAAATTAAACATTTTTTAATATCTTGGTAGTTTACATCTTACTAAAGACCTCCAAACTTGCTTGTGTACCACAAAAGTGAAGCCTGCTTTCAGATGAAGCAGGTTTGCAATTAAAAATGGTTTCAAGTGGTCTCCATCCTTTTCCTATGTGGATACAAAGAGTGCTCTTCTAAAAAGCTGAGCAACTCAGCATGCTACCAAAGGGTTTTGAGTAACCAAGCAACATCATCTTTGTTGACCTGCAGTGCTTTCTCTTAAATTATTTCTTCTAGGCAGTAACAGATTGAAGTGCATTGGATGCTCCAGTGTCAATTATCTGAACGGGGCTGGATTTGTAATTTTTTTTTTTTTTTATTCTGGAAAAGTAAAGCTCCTTTGCCCTGCCCTGTCTGGTTTTACCCAGAAGTTATTTTTCTATAGTAGGGGAGTAGTATCTCCTGGGGCCTCTAGGCCGGGAAAGTGTGATCACTTCTTACTGCTTCTTGAATCATCTATGACCTCAGTGTAATGGGACCTCAAAGGAATTTAATAAGTTCCTGATATCAATTAGTTTCAATAAATTACTCATACATCTCCTTACTGTATCTTCCTTGAAAGTGCTCTCACTGAAATATTTTTTCTTAAATTTATTAATCTCTAATACATTTCTCCATGTAAGATTGTTTCATTTCTGATTGTTTTGAAATTAAGAGATCAAAATGCTGTTGTTATAACCCAGGGAAAACATTATGTTCCCATCCGTCAGTTGCCCATTAATCTACACCTAAGTCCTCATAGGATTCGTCACAATCTCTCTTTATATTGTCCTAAACAGTTTTTATTCCTTAGCATATTGTGTTGGCTTTGCTAGGTGGCTCATCCACATAGGAAATATCTCTGGTCTAAACACTGATTCCCACCCCTACCCAATGACAGCCTTTGTTCATGAGGAGCACTTCAGCCCTTTGCTTTCTAACCCATAGCTAGTTTTTAATATATGAAAACCTCTACTTTCTACTCCATAGCTACCAACGTTTCTGAGTAGCCTTATGCCAGGTCAAAAGCCTTTTAAAGTTATTTTTTAAATGGAGAGAAAATAAATTTTTATCCAGAAGTGTGTCTGTCACTGTTTCCTTCACTACTTTCAAAGGCTCCTTTCAAGGGCATCATTTACTCTGAAGGAAGTTGCACTTCTTTGTTTCAGGCATAATATTTGGTTCTTAGCGGCTTTTCTAGCTTCTCTTACACTTTCATCTGGAAGACTACAGCAATGACAGATGCCTCCCCCTAAGACTGCATTGTTTTTTAATTTACCACCACCATTACAGAGTTGAATCAGTTTTACAACTTTAAAACAAAATTCTGATTTTATTTCAATCACGTTCAAGAAGTCATTGGGCATTCTCCTTTGGAGTCGTGATCCATGAAACCATCATTCACTCTTGCTGTAGAGAACCAGAACAAACAACCCTACATTGAAATAATGGCTTTTTTTCCCCGAGATTCATTCTCTTTGCTTAATATTTGGAGCAAAGATAAAAGGTGAGCCACCAGTGACATAAAGATTGCCCACTTCTGCTAGAACTATTGGCTCTCAGAAGCCTGTGTGGTTCAAAAAACTATTTCATTAGGAAAATACTCACTACCCCATGCATACATTTATGCTAAGGAAAAAGAAAAAACATGGACTTATGAAACAGATACACCTGGATTTGAATCCCAACGCCAACACTTTCTAATTATTTGATGGAGCAAGTTACTTAGCCTCCCCTGAAATTCAGGATACTATATGTAAAAGTGGAAGCAAAAATAACCAGATTTCAAGGTGTAATAAGGAGTAAAGTTAACAACTACAAAGCATCTAGTACTGAAAAAGTAGCAGCTGTATTCATGCATGATTCTGCTCTGGCTTTAGTCCATCCTGCTGAATACAAATTATTCAAAGGAAAGACTACATCAATTTGATATTATGGCTTTTTAGATTATATTTATATGTAACGTACTCTCTGTCTATCAGCTAAGTCAGTATTTTCGACTTTTAAAATATCACTATTACACGTGTAGACATTTTGGAAAGAGCAAATGTTAACATGACTAAATATTGTTTTCCCAAGCCATGTAGCTTGAAAGTTTCTTTTAATCCCTAAGTAAATTTTACATTCTGCAATAAAAGTGGTGTGTGTACCACACTGTAAAGACTGTCCAATGCACACTGGTTTGGCCATTTTCAAAAGTTAAAGTGAAGAAGATGAACTCTTTAGACTGGTAGTAATATACAAGTAAGCCCTAGGTTTCCTTTTGCAAAAAGAGGCACCTGTCTTCTCCAACTCCAAACCCCACCCCACCATCGGCCTTTTAGCAAGAGAAAAGTTTAATGAGAAGTCACAAACAATATCAAAATATACAGCTTTGCAAACGTGGCAGTCTCCAAAACTCTAAAAACCTC
Organism: Felis catus; assembly: GCF_018350175.1. NCBI lineage: Eukaryota > Metazoa > Chordata > Mammalia > Carnivora > Felidae > Felis > Felis catus. The sequence goes on along the minus strand of NC_058385.1, from coordinate 26,053,219 downwards.
CATTTATACACAATCACTGGATCTGATTAATTTTCTAGATTATTCCTTACACTACAGTCCCCTAAATCATATGTCCTACTAAACATAGCATCAAAGCACATAACACTTGTTTTTTCTTCAAAGCAATTCATAATGGCCCAAAGACAATATTGCTTTCACAAAGGCAATGTTAAGTGGGGAACGTATGGAGTGGGGATGAAAACTTTAGCCTCAATCTGTGTAAATTCAAACAGATCTATTAGCGTGTTGGAGCCAGTTTTCTCATCTATAAAAGGGAGATAAGATGATCTCTTCTGCTTGCCATGGCAAGTCTTTGCAAGGGGGAAACGTAAGTTGTTGTTATCAACACCTCCAGTTGACCATGCAAAGTAAGGAAATACAATCTTTATACCATACTCTCTAAATATTTAATGTCTTAAATATGCTGACATGGAACGTACCATTACTACTTATAATAAACTCCTCTATACAGTTATATATAAGGAGGAAATTATTGCTTCTCATGTGCAGGCTTATTTATTTTGTGAATTATATATGGCTATAAAAGAAAATCCTCAGATGACTAGATCAATTCTTTTTATCAACACTATAATTGTTGAAATAAATTTACCATTAACCTAAGACGCAGAAAAGTTTCCTAAATTATATGTAAATAATCCTTGGATTTTCACTATTTGGAGTTTTCTACATTTCACCACATTAGGAATAGTCAAATTTATATGGTCATATACCCCAAATTACACTTAGGAGAATTGACCTGGGCAATGATGGATACAAACATAAGTAAAATAAATCTGGAGAAGGAAAGTGAGTGAAAGTATGCACAGACCCAGAAAAGGAAGATTAGAAAGACTCGGTTGGAGCCAAGAGTGAAAAATGTACTATTGGAAACTGCTATGCATTTTCAAGACAATACTTATGCATACCCATGAAATGTTTATTTAATAAATCATTCATTAATGAGCAAACAGATTGATGAGATTTGGCACATGGCTTTCTTTGGACTGTATTAGCAGTAGAAAAAATAGTTTCTGAGACATGGCCAATTTTTTTTCTCCTTTGCCTGAATGCAAGTATTGGCAAAGGGTCCCTCAATCTTGGCAAAGTGAGAGTTTAAAGCAGGGAGTGCCATGATCATATCTGCATCTTTGGGATGCTGTGTGGAAGATGGAATAGAGGAGGAAAAGTTTTGCTATTAAAAAGAAAAAAAAAGGATACTGGAACATTCACTGTACCTCAATCCATTACTGTCTAGAAAAAGTCATGGAAGAACAGTAATTCCATTGGAGAGAAAAGGAAAGTTCAAAAGTCCAAGATTGGGATGAGAGAAAAGATGATGAGCTCAACTTTGGACGTGAATTAGAGCAGAGCTCTTTGGAAAACATTTCAGTTTATGAAACTAGATCTTAAAAGAGAGGTCTGTGTTCAAAATATTTGGAAGCTAATAATTGTAAACCTCAGGAACAACGCATAGAGTATGGAAGGTAAGTTTTAAGGAAGGAACTCTGAGAAAGGAAAATTAAGAAGTAATTGGCACTAAAGACTATTGAAAGATGATAAACGATAATGACAGAGAACAAAGAGGTAAACACATGACCCTGGAGTGATTGGTAAAACAGTGGCCAAAGGACAAGAACTTTTCCAGAAGTATGGGCACAAGTGTACAACTACACAGGGAAGTCAAGTAAAATAAGGTACCGGTGACACTGTGACAGATAGTAGCGGCTCGGACCATAGAGAGAGTGGAGGAACTGTCATATATTTCAAAGGAGGAGTAGATAGGACTTGCCAATGGGTTTTGATGAGGCAAGTGGGGGAAAAAGAAGAACGAAAGATTATTACAATGTTTGTTCGTCCAAGAAATCAGAAGAGTAGAGATGCTATTTACTGAGATGAGGGGAAATGCAGACGGAAAAAGTTAGGAGGGAGAGAAGGTTTGGAATCTGCAGTTTTGAACATGTTTAGTTTGAGATCCGAGTAAAGGTGTCAAGTAGGCAGATGGGGGTGGGGGAGAAAGGGAGAAGGGGGGAAGGCAGAGAGAGGTCGACATACAGTTGGCGGTGTAAGTCCTTGAGATGAGATTGAATAAGATCACTAGACAATGAGGGTCCCTGATTGAACCTGGACACACTCCTACACAGGGACATAGCAAAGCAGAGGACACTGTGAGCAGTCTTTTTTTCCAGCAGGGAGAAGTATCTTATCGTTGACATTGTTTAGAATTGTCAGGGCGTGGTAAAAATAATACTTAAGCTCGTGACTTTCCTTCAGTTTTATTGTTTTTAAATCCCCTATTGTGGCTGCTCCTTCTTTATTCCCTGAACTAACTAGGTGGAACATTTCCACTGTCCCCTTCCAAAATAAGGAGACAGCAGTGAAGAAGACTGAGCAAGAAGAGTCAACGAGGTAGGAGAAAATCAAGAGAGAATGGGGTGTGGAAAGCCAGGTGAATGAGACGTTTCAAGAAGGGAGAGAGCAACTTGTTTAAAGTTCCTGGTTGGTCTAGTCTGAGGAGGACTAGGAACTGGCCAGTAGATTTGCCAAAGAATGGGTTCTCAGAGTCCTTGACCAGAGCTTCTTTGTGGAGTAGTAAGGATGAACATCCCCTGAATGTGGTATAAGAGAGAATGAAGAAGAAGGAAATGAAGATGTCAAGTGCAGACAATTCTCTGAACGTTCTACTGTGAGAAGGATCCCAGAAATGGGCAACATTTAGAGGCAGACGTAGCATGTGGGCAGGCTTTTCAGAAGCAGGGTGACGTAGAGAATATCAGGTGTGATGATGGGAATGAGCCCGCATGAGGAGAACATTAGGTGGCAGAAAGAGGCAGGCCGGTGCTCTGGGACGGACTTGGGTGTGGGTTTCTGAAGAGCAGTGGGAATGGGGATGGAAGTCAAGTATTCCAGACGTCAGTGGAAGTTAGGCTAGGATTTATCAATCTCACAGAAGGTGGAAACAAACAGCATCAAGAAGAGAATTAGGGAGGAGAGTTGGGGAGTGGGAAGGACAGCAGAGAGTGAGGAAGCCCCAAAATAAGTGTAAATGATGTAAAACAGGGACTGGGAAAGAGTTAGAGAGCAGAACCCACTTTGTTTTAGCACGTGAAATATTCCTATTATCTTCTGTGTGATACACAATGACAGAAATCGTTTTTTTGCTGAGTGAAGATTTGACTAGCAATCCTGTCTAGCTATGAGGCAAGAACTATTTTTTCATTGTAGACGTTATGGGGACCCTGTAAGCAATAGAATCGTGTCAACAAAAATGAAAAGACTTACAGAACGTAAACAGTTCCCCATTAAACTCTTCAATTAAGTTCTATGGCAATACAATCATACTGTATTTTTCATAATCTTTTTTTAAGTTTGCAAAAAACTTATGTGTAATGCACACAGCACCTGCATTTTAAGATTTTGGTACAAGATGATGAAAGCTCTCAAAAATGCGTGCTGATTTTGTCCATTAAGTTTGCTGTCCTAGTTCCTAGTTGAAGTAACTCATGATTATCGACAGTGTAAAAGATGACATATAAGATGAAATTTCACACTACCCTACCCTAAACATCTGATGATTAAAACAAACAAAATTGCAAAAATATTAAACACATCACCATCCTAAAACACATGATAACAGCAAAGAGAGAAAGCTGAACTTTAAATTGAGTGAGGATAGGGGCCCCTGGGTGGCTCAGCTAGTTCAGTATCTGACTCTTGATTTTGGTTCAGGTCGTGATCTCATAGTTCCTGAGATCGAGCCCTGCATCAGGCTGCTTGCTGACAGCATGGAGTCTGCTTGGGATTCTCTTTATCCCTCTCCTTCTGCCTCTCCCCCCAAAAAATAAATAAATAAAATTTAATAGGGTGCCTGGGTGGCTCAGTCAGCTGAGCGACCGACTTCAGCTCAGATCATGATCTCATGGTTTATGAGTTCGAGACCCACCTCGGGGTCTGTGCTGACAGCTCGGAGCCTGGAGCCTGTTTCGGATTCTGTGTCTCCCTCTCTCTCTCTCTGCCCCTCCCCCACTCATGCTCTGTCTCTCTCTGTCACAGAAATAAATAAACATTAACAAAATAAATAAAATTTTAAAAATCTGTTAAAAAATAAAATAAAATGATTGTGGATAATTCACAGATGATGATCAGAATTCAAACTCAAAAAAGTACTAAATAAACAAAAAGCCAAAAATACAGTCACTTTAAGACAATAAAAAGTATGTTGAGGAGGAGGGGGAGAAAGCTGGTGGTAAAGAAAACAAACACTAAGTAATTTATTTCTCTTTTTATCTCATTTCTACATACTGTAAATAAAAACATCTCTAACGTGCTATGTAATTTGAGCCAAATGCAGAATTTCCTTTTGAGGACTTTTACCACTGATATTATTAAGGATGTAAAAAGAATAGAAATACATACATGTCTGATCCAAAACAATATGTAATAGGAGAATAACTTAGATCTTTTATATGGCTAATATTTTGTTCCTGTCCCGTATATTATATATATGTCTTTACCCTGGTTCTCCCATCTGTCCTCAGGAGGTAGCAGCTAATGTATCACCCCAAATACTCTACAAATACTCTAGAACTCTATTTCCAGAGTGAAGAAAACAGACCTCGAATTTGCAGAGTCTCCTTGCAAGGACTGGAAATACACAGAGCTGTGTCTGCTTTTTGTAGCTACACTATGAATTTCTGAGAAATATATATATATATGTATATATATATAATATGTATATTAATACACGTATATAATTATATCTATAATTTACATATATTTATATTGTTATGTATAACTATTACATTATATAATGTTGTAATATTATAATAAATGTAATTTATTGTAAATTATTATAAATTGTAATAATGTAATGAACATTTATGTAATATACATACATACTGTATGTAAGTACATAACGTACTTACTATATGCAAGATGACTCCGAAAGTCACATTAATGGAAGTACAGTAGAACAGCTTATAGATATTTCAGTTTGATCGAACTTTTTCAGTTAGAAAGATAAAAAACTACCCTGGACTCATATTGTTCCCATGCCATAAAAATATCTCCTCTATACATATTCCACATAAATGACATTAACAGACTAACCTAAATATAAGGCAGGATTGTTAGAAATAAAACAGAGCCCCGAACATCGTTTCATTAAAACTACAAAGGCCTCTTAAAAATCATGATGAAAAAGGACTACCTTTTTCCAAGTTCAAAAAAACATACAAAACTTTATGAACACATTATTTCTTCTCCCCCCTCCCTCTAGGTCTTTTAAAAGGATGATGTTGGAAAGGGGGAAAAGGTGTGCCTCACTATCAGAGTCCTGGCTTCTCACTTCTCCCCTGCCCACTTAGCCTGAGAAGTTTCCAACAGCTGCCAAGCTTGGGATCCTTGACTCCTTCATTTCTTATATTTGGTTGCTAAGTTTTCTCTGTGGATGTATTGTTAATGCTTGTTTCTGTTTACTGACAGTTACCTCAGCGATAGCTGCTGAATACATCCACCAGTCCACCATGGCAGGTGCCCTAGCATGAGCTTCTTGCCCACAGGTCCTCCAATTTTATCCTGCTAATATATGGCTGCCAGATCATGCTTCCTAAGACCCCTCTTCAGTAGTGTAATTCCCACACTCAAAGGTTTGGTACCTTCTTATTTTCTGCCTCATCAAATCTGAGCTTCTTTGTTCAGCTTTCTTTTCATACATATATTTTTTATTTATTTTATTTGTTTTGAGAGAGCGCAGGCAGGGGAGGGGCAGAAAGAGAGAGAGGGATAGAAGATTCAAAGCAGGCTCCATGCCGACAGCAGAGAGCCTGATGTGGGGCTTGGACTCAAGAACCGTGAGATTATGACCTGAGCTGAAGTCAGACGCTCAAATGACTGAGCCTCCCAGGTGCCCCTCTTTGCTCAGCTTTCAAAAGCTTCCCCAGTCTCAACTAATTTTTTTTAAGCTTATTTATTTATTTTTGAGAGAGGGAGAGCAGGAGAGGCAGAGAGAGAGAAGGAGAGTGAAAATACCAACCAGGCTCCTCAACTGCCAACACAGAGTTGATGCAAGGCTAGAACTCGTGAACCCTGAGATCATGACTCAAGCCAAAACCAAGAGTTGGATGCTTAACTGACTAAGCCCCACAGGAGCCCCCACCTAGCTAATTTTTGTCACTCTCTCTTAAATAGTGATTATAGGTGATCGGTTTAGTTTCTTGCTCCTCAACACAACTGTATCTATTCCCTTTCACCCCTAAGTCTGAATCATATCACTTTCCTCTCAAGGCTAAGGACTATGCCTAAATAAATAAACAAGCAAATAAGTAAATAGATGAAAATACAAACAAATAAAACTCTATTTTATAATTCCAATTCTATTCATTCTTCATGCCCTAATACCTCCATTAACCCTACAGACACAACGCTCCTCTGAACAGTACTGAACTTGATGAAGTTCCTTAAAATGTCATAATTAAAAAAAAAATTTTAACATTTCTTTATTTTTGAGAGACAGAGAGAGACAGAGCACAAGCCAGGGAGGGGCATAGAGAGAGGGAGACACAGAAACCAAAGCAGGCTCCAGACTCTGAGCTGTCAGCACAGAGCCTGACGTGGGGCTCTAATCCATGATCTTGAGATCAAAACCTGAGCCGAAGTCAGATGCTCAACCGACTGAGCCACCCAGGTGCCCCTAAAATGTCGTAAGTTACCTGGCTTATTGTGTCAAGTACATTGATTCGGTCTTCTGGGTAGCTTCTAAACTCCTTGAGGGCAGGGACCTTTCACTTTGCTATCTCCCACTACCCCAAGCCAAATGCTATCCCCTCGGAGCCATTGCCTTAGTGGAGAACGCTCAAGTGGTTTCTATAATCAATAATGGCAGCAGGGGAGAAGAATCCTCCAGGTGACAAAGCAGAGTCTTTTCCTCCACTTCATTCTGATTCTGATTCCAATTAATTCATCAAGTAGTTGCCACATCTGCTATTAAATACAAGTATTTGGTAGTCTCTCTCAAAGGTAAAAGAGTTGAAAATCCTATTGGAACAGGCTAAAGAGGCAGAAAACTCCCTTGAGGAATCTGCCAGCTTTGCGAGCGATCTCTCTTCCCCACACACAACTGTTACAGTCTGGAAGAGAGTTCACCTCCGTTGTTTTCCTCTCACTAGTCCCTTTTTTGTGACTGCCTCATGAATACAGAATTCCTGTGCATTTAATTCTTTGAAGTCCAAGCACATTCTTGCTTGAAACAAACGCTCTAGAGGATGAAATAAGAGTATACAATCATTGCAACATGGCAATAAAATCACCTCCTCGCACTTCCCTTGAGATCTGTGGTCAAGGAGATCTGGCTGAGGGCTGAGACAGACGTCAACCTGACTTTTAATTTTATGAACTATGATCATTTGGACAAGAAAATATCTTCAAAGGGTCAATATCATTCCTGTAAATGGGAAGAAGACAGTGTGGAAAGACTGCTTTGAACAAGGCTTAAAGGAAAAAAACTTATGAGCGATATATCAAAATAGTACTTTCTCAATCTCTCTTTTTCCCTTAAAAGGACTTTTTTAAAGTGAGGAAATTGCAGTTAAAAATTATTTTATAGCCCTTAAAATGAAAACATTTGCCTATTAAGCTCTAACGACCTACAATATTCTATCTGTAAAGCATCACTTGGCCCCCTGCTGTTTCATTTAACTTTAGCTGAACCTTTTTTTATTGCTTCCTAATCTACCCTAATTTGCCTAAACCCCTTATTTGCCATTTCTCAAACTGTTTGTTTACATCTCACTGGAAATGTGTAACAATAACAAAGTGCTTTAAGGACTAGAAATAATGATAGATTTAGACACATAATTTTACTTCACAGCATTCAAATTAACATACATTCACTGAGAGCCCACTAGGTGACAAGGGCCACACTTGGCTAGGAGATACTAAGATGAAAACAACCTCCTTTAAGTCTGGAGGAGACAAAGGAGAAACAGCCACCACTATGCAGGAAGTGAAGTGCTCATAGTGGGAGCCAAGTATTCCTGACACACAAGAAAAACACGGAACAATTAATTCTGTGGGAGAAAGAAACATTAATGCGATCTGTATTTTATTCTACATCACATCATTTAATTTTTTTTTCCGTTCCAGAGAAACATTTTACAGACAAATGATAAGACAAGGACAATGATCTGTTTTTAAAATCTTCCATGATTCAACCTATGTAAGTAGTAGAATATGATAAATGTCTCTAGGGTGATGCTGATTTGAGAATCAGAAGCTTGGGTTGTGCTAGGAATCAGCGATGTAACCCCACACAAGTCACGAAGCTGGTGAGTGCCTGTTTCTCTAGCTGTAAAACAAGGGGCTGGACCCGAGAGCTGTAAGGATCCTTTTGGCTTTCCCATGATCTGAACGTCGGAGATCTTTTTGTGTCAATTTTCAAATGTTGGTTACAAAGCCTGAGGATAAGACCTCATAGGATTGAACAATCATTCAGGTTTACCTCAAATCTGTTATTTGTGCACTTGTATTTACAACCTTCTTTTCACATTCCCTTTCACATCATTAGCCTTTGGTCCTTTATATTTGCATAACCCTTAATACTTTTCAAAGTATATTCACACTCATTATCTGAAGTGCTCTAACTCTACGTGCTAACCATACTCCAAAGAATCTTCCCTGACTCTGTTGCTAAGACATACGTGTTACAACTTCCTGATTCATTTATTTTATGTTACCTTACTTTGTGCTTAACTCCACGCTTTCCCTCTTTCCTTTCTTCTAAGAGGAGCCACATACATCATTTTCTAGCCTTTCTCTACTTACCCATTTTTTGAAATCACTGAAGTGGCTTTGTTTTGACTGAGCGCTTATAGCCTCAAGGAGCAGAAGCACAAAGGTGACTCTGTCTACTACTTCTGTCAGTTTGATTTAGGGAAACTCCAGTTTGCTAAGATGGTCTCTTCAAAAATACGATGTCCCTGGAAGCTCTTAAGTTGGCAGCTTATACTGGGGAAAAGGAAGTCTGTCTATGTAACCGGGATGCCCAAGAGGCACCAGCCTACTGAGTGAACGCATGGCCAGGTTACTGGAGTGGAGTTTCACGGAGGGCAATAAACACAGCAGCGCCAGAGTGGCTTCATCTTTAGAAATGTAATTTTTAAGTATATTTTCAACTCAAACTACATGTCACTAGTTTTCTTTCAAGGGTCTGAGAGAACAGTATTCTTGTGGAGGAATATTAATCATCTAGTGGAAACGACAGACCTCCTTCCAATAAAAATGCACAAATGCATAAGTTTGGAGGCATCAGAAGGGGTATGGAAGCCCTAGGCCCATGGATCCCAGGTTAATAAGCTGTGCACAAATGACCTAGATAAGCTCTTTTGTGGGTGTTACATATCTCTGAGAAAGGTAATCTACATTGTCTTTGATCTCATTCATGTAAAACTTTTTCTCTTGCCAGAAGACCAGGGATTAAGTCATGGCATTGGGACAGTCACAACTTTTTGGTTTCTTGTTTGTTTGTTTGTTTCTAATAATTATTAAAGGCAATGTAATAGAGGAAGAATATGAGTAAAGAACAACTGCAAGTTCTCAATCAAAATTTTCTGAAAGAGTAATTTCAATAGAAATGGAACCCCAAATGAGCTGTATATGGTGTGCAGCATATTCAACATTCCGTGGGCACTGACTTAAGCCACCTATTTCCCAATGACTTAATCACTTACTCTCTGTGAGTAGGATCCAAAAAAAAAAAAAAAAAAGGAAAAGAAAAACTAATGCCAAACTACATAGATATGCTTACCTAAACACAAACTAGCTGATCGGTAAGTAAAAACAAAACAGAACTCCTCTTCAAAAGAAAAACTGCCTTCTTCTACAATACAAAATCTAAAAGGAATTAATTGAATTTTTAAGCTGAAATAATCAAACGTTTTAGAATCACGTGCTTATGTATTGGCAAGAAACGTTATTCCAGGAGCCGACAAGTGCTAATGGGCCTCTCAAAACACTTAACTAAATCCTTATGTAGAACAGAATTTATTAAATATAGAATGGATAACAGTAACTAACAAAAGTCACCGAGAGCGTGTAGATTACCAGGAGAACATCTAATGTTTCTGTATTATGGCTAATATTAAGCACAGTTTTGAGATTTTGAGTTTTAGACACATATTATTTTCGACAAGGCAATAAAATGACAGTATGCAAAGCAGCTTCATAAAATTTAATACGTTTTCTACAAAAAGTGGGAAAAATTTTGATTTGAAAAACAAACTTAGGAAGAAGGAAATATTAAAAAGCTTAACTTAGTTTTGAAATAAAGTTGATTTCCAGACAACCTTTTAAATTCTCCAGTTCATCCACAAATTTTATCACTGAATACCTAAAAGAAGTATGAAAACACTGAAAGATGTAGATCTTTTTGGCTTACCAACTTTTGTAATGTTCCTTTTTTTTTCTCTCTAGTAAACTTGTAAATATTGTCAATCAAAACAAAAATTTTGTCATGAGACTTTACTAAGTGCTTTAGAAAAGTTTGGTAAAGGGGCACCTGGGTGGCTCAGTAGGCTAAGTGTCGAACTCTTGACCTTGGCTCAGGTCATGATCTCACGATCCTGTGATTGAGCCCCGCATCGCACTGGTCACTGGTCTCCGTGCTGGGTATACAGCCTGCTTAAGATTCTCTTGCTCCCTCAGTCCCCCTCTTTCACTCGTGCTCACGTGTGCACTGTCTCTTTCTCTCTCTCACTCTCAAAAAAAAAAAAACAGTTTGGTAAAATAAAAAAAATACAACAGATTGAAAGCTTATAGTATTCATATAAAATCATATTAAAACAGCCAAGAAGCAAACCAGGATTTATTCCCCCTCAATGAATCTGGAAGTCAAGACTTGTCTTAAAAACACAGAGCCATATATAAAAACGTATCAGGACACTTATTTTTATAAGTTTTCTTTTATCTGTACATGATACTGATAGGGTTAAAGATCCTAAGAAAGGTCATGGGGCAGTTTAAAAACTGAAACGTTTAAACATCATTACAGTACATAAACTTCACCCACATCTTTGCCTTAAATGTTCATTCTAATATTTACTGCTTGAAAATATGTCAATAAAGCCTCGTCGGTTCTTGGGGAAATTAATCAGATTGAATTCCATCAAATAATAACAAAAAAGCCCAACATATTTGGCCTGCAGTTGTAAATTATACAACATGTTAGACAGAAAAACACATTAGTTCAAAGAATGCATACCGCTTCCCTACAGCCCATTTGGAACTTAAATCTACAACTCTTTCCTTTCTTTAACTCATTCAAGGTAAAAGAGGGAGATAATGCTTATAATGGTATAGATCTTTGAAGGCGCACATGATATAAGTATTTATGACTATTTTACCTAAGGAGGATGGGAAGCTAAAATACCAATATTCTTTTCCTCCCAAGTCTACTCTGTTTCATAAATTTGACTTAACATCATCTAAATGCTACTTACTGTGTAAAGAATTAAACTCTTAAGTATATCAAGAATTAAGCACCTAAGTATATCAAATGCCCTTAGAAGGAAACTAATGCTTGCTCTCTATTAGACAATATGAACTGAACTCAGCGTTCCCACGAAGGTTCATAGGGCACAACTAAATAATTACAAGCCAAAAAGTTTCATGAGTTTCACCCAGGTATCCCAAGTTGAAACTCCAGGCCTGTGTCATTCCCTGAACATCTGCAATGAAATCTAACATTCTTAATAAATGAGATAAGTGAATGCATTTAGTTAATTAGATTTTAAAGCATATTTGCTACCTCCTGCAGCAAATAAATTGAAAAGTTTTATACCAAAAAGGAACATGCAAACAAGCAACAGAACTTAACTTTTACTTTAGAAGTTAGGCCTTTGACCTTGTTTACTTAATGCAGCTTTAAGCGTGATTCTGTTAATGTTTGCCTCAATTAAATATAAGCTTGGACTAGGAATAATTAACCCATAAAATTAAGCCTTTCCGTTACTTTAAAGTAATTGAGATAGGTGTGTTCTCAACGTCAACTGTTTTTGTTCCCCTTTGTTCTTGTATTCTACAAAGATTCCAAAATATAACATACAATGATGCGTATCTACATACACATACACAGGCTAATGCAGCAAAGCATCTGATTCTATGTTTATCCAGGGTGATCTGTTACGGTTTCTTTTCTGCCAAACCACTTCTGGTGTTCCCAGCAGGGCAGTGACAGCATACACCTTCTTGTTATTATTTATGTACCAAAGGCCAAACCAAACGTCTGGGTGGGTCTCCAAAGACATAAAATCGGTAGGTTTTTTTTCCATCCGCAGGACCCAATTACATTTAAATAAACCGACTCCCAGTGAAAGATTGGCTCCAACAGAAAATACCACGCAACCACAGACACTGAAATTAAATCAGAGTCGTAAGTTTAGAAGCCACCAACATATTGTTAAAAATAGTCTTTAGTACATCTTTGTGTATGCGCACACAGGCAAATAATGCACGGTAGCATCGAAGAGAAATTGGTCCGTTTCTTTCCACGAGATGTGTCCTTCGCTACGGTTTTCTCACCTACAAAAGTTTTCTGTCTCAGGCTAACTGCGTAAAAATACCAGAGGTGGCTCTAAGAACTCCGCTCCTCTCAGAGGCAGAACAACTGTCATGTGCTGCTGGGGCTTTAAATAGATGAGTCCTTTTGGCTGATCCTGGAGGGGCACAGACTTGACGAATGTGGGAAAGTCCTCAGCTGTGAGATGCGGGCTGAGGTTGTGGGCTCTTGGTCAATTGAAAGGTTGCATTAAATGTAAATTATAGCACTGTCCCTGAGATATATACTCCTTTCAACCAGGTGAAAGGCAAGCTGGGTGTCGCACTCATTCAGAGATGGCCTGGTGGTGGCTTCCGAGCTAAGGAGAGGAAGCCGGACAGCCAGGAGCAATTATAATCGCCATCTCTGAAGGACGGAAAGGAAGGAAGGAAATATTTTTATATAGAACCATATTAAATTTCCTTTTTAAAGTGCCTCTATGCATTTCTCTTTCCACTTTATATGAAAAAAAGTATTAGTTTTAAAACTACAGCAGAACTGGCAGTAAATATTGCAGTAACAATTGTTCTTTTATTAAGTATTTATTGAAATAAATTCCTGTGCTTTCTCATTTTTCTTCTTTGGTTCCAATATTTATTTACAGCTGATTATTAACATCTGCCAGTACAACAGTTTCAACCGTACAGAAGCCGAAGGGTAAAAAAGTCACACACACCCTTCTAACGTGACCTGTAGTTAGACAGAAAACAGTTTTCCCAGTCACCGCTTGGCTTCCTGTCTGTGACCTCTGAAAAGCATTGGAGGCCAGGGTTAATGGCCTTTCCAATCTCTGTGATAAGAATTCATTTTGTTCTATTACCAGCAGTTATCTGAGGAGCCTCCTGCATCACTTCAGCAGGGTTCAATCAATGAGAGGACCTAATGAAGTAACCAGCTGTAGCTCTATTTCCCTGGCCAGCTCTATCACACAAATAAGAGCTATCAGTCACATCTTAAGGCTGATCTCAGACGCGGCATCTTCACATGCTGAACCCGCATGCATATAAACTAATGATACCCCACTATTTCCTCGAAATCTCCCCTTTTCATACAGCTTCCCTAACACTGAAAATGGAACGGAATGAGTTCTGAGATGTTGCATTAAGAGGACGATGATGCCAGATTAAAGAAGCATAGATCTGCAGGACAGTTGAAAGAGTTTATGCTAACGGCAAAGAAGTTGTAATTATATAGCCTCCCAGCTTAGGCTCTCAGCTCAGCTACCCTCAGGTATTGACACGTTAGGTTGGTATTGTTTAATCTTCGCAAAAGGGGAGGATGAAAAATTGTTACTTTCATTTTTATCACGTTTATTGATATTTTAAGTTTAATGGTAGGACTTGCATTTTGACTAACTCTTCAGAACCGAAATATAATTATGGTGTGTTTTTCCTTTTTGGTTAAATCCCAGTCAATACGACACCCTAAATGAACTTTGGGTCATTTTGTGTTAGTTGATAGCACTAAACCTACACAAAAAAACTGGGAGTTACCGTAAAACTCTATTGTTTATATGTTTTGATTTTTACATCACTCATTTTGTTCCTCTCTAATTAAAGAGAGCATTTGTTAGTAAAGGTTATTTTCACACAGGGAGATTTTGGAAGGGAAAAAAAATCAAAGCCTTGAGCCTTCAATTAATGGCCTCATAAATATATTAGACTATTTTCAGGAGTCCTGTTCAAAACAAGCCATTTCTTGGAAAGAGGCAATCTACAATATTTCTCAGGAAAATACTGAATGGTTCATAGGAAGCTATGAATAGAATATTCATCCTTGGTGATATGCCGAAAGCTACAAGTACTTTACTTTGTTGGGTTAATTAAGATGAATTTCAAGTAAGACAATTTGTATTATTTTAACTTGGCTGTCCTCTGCCAATCTGAAAGGAAAAAAAGAGCACAGCTATTCGCTATTATGATAACGAGGTGATGTCTAAGAGGAGCTACATAAATCAAAAGTATTGCTAGCCTTGTACTTGATAAACATGTTCACATAGGCAAGAGTATTTTATTTCATTAGAAGATGATTTTCATTCAAGCGATATTACTAATGTATTATGACATAAAAGTACCAAAGACTCTTATCTCCAAACGTCTTTAAATTATTATGGGTATAAAACACTGCTTCCCTTTTCAAATTGCAATCATAGAGATGTTTGGATGATATGGTTCCTATAACTATGATATCAGATAATCTTTTCATTTCAAACCTTTGGAGATGTAAATGAAAGATTAAGGTGCAGTAGATTAAGAGGCTAAATGTAACAGAAAAAACAACTGTGCTGTTTAGGAAAACAAGGTGGGTGTGTGTGTTTGTGTGTTTGTGTGTGTGTGTGTGTGTGTGTGTGTGTGTGTGTGTGTGTGATTCCTGAAGTTGTAACTATCTAGGTATGTGTGAAAAGGACTGAAATATCTTTGCTGCATATGTAAACAGATAAGAATATGCCTAGCAGGCATTTTGGGAACATCTGTCAATTTTTTATAGAACATACTGATTGTGGGCTATTGATTGCATTTAAACAAAGTTGTTGCAAAAAAAAAAAAATCAGCTAACAATTCGTGTAGAAAGGGCCAATCAATATTTAAATGACTCACTTTATTGATTTAAAATTAACTTTCAATTAAGAGATCCATAGGACTCTTAACTGCGACACTTATCCATTCAAGAGAAAATAAAGGTACATTTATCGATACACTTAAACAGCAGTGGCTGGTTTCCTATCGATTCAGTCATTTGCGCTGGGATTCGTTAGCGTCATCAGCCTTTAACTCGCTTACTAGGTCTTCGAGGTGTACAACACTGCAAGATGTAGGAATGCGCAAACCAACACAAAGAAAGGATAGAAATTTAAACAGAATTAAAAGATATAGGAAAAAGGTAAGTCAACCTTACACTTCCTGTTTAATTTTTTTTCCTCTGGGTATTTTGGAAGGAAGACTGTGTAGATTATTTGGCTGGTTATTAGAAAAAGAAGCCTTTTAAGGGGCTATTTTTCAAAGCAAGTGGTTTGGATATGGCACATTTTGTGTTGTGAAATCGTGTGAACGAAATCTTTGAACAATTGACTAGTAAAGGCTTTACTGGCTTCTATTGACTAACAAGATCACTAACTTGCGTATACTGGTTATATTATAATCAATGACAGCTAAAAATCACAATTTGTAAAATTTTTAAAGCAATAATTTTATTTCCCATTGGAAATACTGCATAGGTGTGTTTAAGGCCGTATTTATTCAACAGCATTACAAGGAAATCACATTAGGCTATGCTGTATTATTGTGATATTTGCCATTTTATGGTTTATTTTTATCAGAGTTTTCATGAAAATAAAACTGATTTAGAAAATTAGACCATCATAGGAAATGGATAAATTAATTAAAAATGCATAGATTGGAAAATTTATCCATGTATTTTAAAACCAAAACTATCCACCTATTTTTGTATCTTTATTGCCACTGAAGGGGAATTCTGGATAGAGAGGAGGGCACTGATTATACACCCTTTACTACAATTTCTAATATTATATCAGGAAAACAAAACTGAATGCTCTCCACAGGGAATGGCTTCTTAACACAGCTGAATCTCCAACAACCTTGATTGTAATATGTGTGGCAGTGACACTCTTTTCAGGAATTCAAAACGATAGTTGTTCTTTTTGGCTTAAAGCTGATAATGCCCCTGGATGACGCTCCGTTTCCTATGGATCTCTTTCTCAGATTCTTCACTGTGCTGAGCTATCTGTACCAGAAAGAAGCTATCCCATCCAGAAACCCCCTAGTCATTTAGTGACATATAATTCCTGGTAAGCCAGACAGAGCGGTCCATCTAATTCCACTTGTACAGAACTCATTGATAATTACCTTTGCACTCGGCAGTCAATCCATTCTCAGAATATCTATTATGGACACGAAAGAGGTCTTCACCAATTTCAAAGATCAGTGTTTAGTTTTTTTCTCTGTATACCAAGTCTGTGGTGGTTATGCTACACCCGTTATATCTTTTGATTTGCTCTGAACTTGTAAGAAGCATTTGGAATGGATGGGAGTGAAAAAACAGAGTTCCAAGTGCTCAAATACAGGAGGCCCCTCCTCTCATAGTTTAATCACATAATATTGCTGTAACACAATTTGTAATATATTACAGTGATTACATGTACTAAAAAGTACATGATGTCATTACTCCAACTAGGAATCAGATGATGACACTAATTAAGTGATAGCAGGTGGCGCAGGATGCCTGTCAAAGCCCTCTCTGATCTAGAGAGAGGTGTGTGGTTCCCTGTCTACACACCCAGGAGTAGTGACAATTGGCTTAAGCACTATTCAGTCCCAAAGTGCCCCGAATAGGGGATTCACTTTGATTTAACACTTCCCTATCACATCAAAGAGGTGAGAGGCATCTTCATAGGTTGGCTTGCAAGGGGGACAAAAAGAAGGTTTATCTTTTACCCCAGTCTATAGTCTCTTTTAAGAACTCTGGAGGTACTTGGAAATGACCAAAAAAATTTTTTTTAAGATTCAAATTATAAATTCACGTAACAAAAAAATTAAAAGTTCTTACAAACTCTTGAGGGCTACAAACTTCCACTTATACTAATATAAAGAAGTCTGAGAAGTAGCTAAAATACGTGTTCCGTGGACCTAGCTAAAATGCCTTCTCTGTCCTGTAAAATAAGGCATCATCACCTCAGCAAGCTTTACATCTCCTAAAAAATTGTTAGCTCAAGCTTTTTGTTCTTGTCATTAATCCTATTTTATTTATAACCAAAATGAATTTTATACACTGTTCTTACAGCAGGCTTTGGGCAATGGTGACTACCTCGGTAAGAATCGCACTGAGTCTACACCTATAGTTCCCCGGTCAGATCTCAGGAATTTCAAATGGCCATCGGATTTTCTCCCTCCATTCACTCCTTATCATCTTAATGACTTAAGACATTAAATGGTTTGGAGCTAGGAATCTTGTCTTTTGGATGATCATGCTACATTGTTATTTGAGGGGGATGTTGTAATTTAGCCGTGATAGAGGGTAGATCTGCTTCAACACGATGAGCCACACTGAGTCATGAGAAAGTGCAGACAACATATGCCTAAAAGGCAAACCAAGTGGTTCCTATAAATGATGGGAAATGAGTGTTATCTAATTTCTGAAATTCTCTTATCCAGCCTGATCTGCCTCTGTGGTGCTTGTTTCAGAATCATTATTGTATTTTTTTACAATAGATCAAAGACGTGGTTGATAAGACTTGATTCTAGATAAATCTGTTACCTTTTCAGATATCTTACAATATATGAAAGCTCCCAGCATGGTTAGTTTATTTAACCCTCCTCTTGCCCCCCTAAAGGCTTACTCACACCATAATTTCAGAAGGGATTCATATCACTTTACCCAAATCGTGGCTAAGACGGACACAAATAATTACAGGAATTAGTGCTACAGGGTGTAAAATTGTTCTCCCGTAGTAGAGGTGTGTTCATTTCATTCTGAAAGTCCCTGCTGAGAAATGATGTGTGCAAACTCTCTAAAGATACCATAATCCTCTGATGTTTTTTAAAAAAGAGTAAAGTTTCATGTAATCTTTGACTAGGAAAAAAAGTGTAAGCATTGTTCATACCGAGGACAAATGCCAAGTATTCTCTGCTGAGCTCAAATAATAATTCTCATTCTGTAGAGAAAGAGCCAGAAATTTATGAAAATCGTGGTTTTTCCTACCTTAATGGAAGTAAATGCAATAGACTTATAGTACATGTCAAAAATACACAATGGCTGTACATCTTCAGTGACTACCAAATCAGGTAGACTTTTCATGATCTGACTTTCGTCAGGTGTTTTTTCCTCTATCCTTTACAACATCCCCATTTTCAATACTATACCTGAAGTGCATAGCTCTTAATAAAGGCAGTAACTATCTTTTGTAAGATATGGGAAACAAATGTGGTCATGTGCCATATGCTGTTTGATTAACTATGCAAACTGGAATAATGGTAAGTTTCACCCCATGGGAGGTCACCAGGGGGATTTTTAACTTCTTGTTCAACCACGGAAAATCAGGTGGCATTAGGCGCGAGGCCTACTTCCTTACCCTTGCACGCCACTGATTAGTTCAGCCTTAGTAGAACAGAAATCCTTAATCTCCTCTTTTTCATATTGAAGAGGTAAACCCCTTTCACCTGCATGTGGAGACTGCCTTTTCATCAAAGCTCAGGAGATCCAGCAACAAAATCAATGTATGCATGTTCAGAGCAGTTTTCAGGGTTTTGTAAGACAAATCTCTCAAATGGGGGCTAGTTTAATGCTATTGAGCTACGCTTCGATCTGACCGAGTGAGTGAACAACATAGCAACAGTTCACTTTTCCAGGGCTCTCACGACAGGAGGAGGGGGGGCGTTCTTCACAAATGCAGCTGTGGCATTTCAACACGACCTCTCACCTCATCTAATCCGACTTTAAACCTTGCTGTGGACTGGTTAAATAAATAAATATTTCAAGGTAACCCCAAATCAACAAACATAATTAATTAATTTCTCTTTTCCATGTTAATAAACTGCACTTCGAGAAGTTTCCGTGTCCATGGAGTGCTTTTGACAAGGCCAGGGCAAATTCTGAACATTCAGGTGTCTCTTTTAAAGGCATATGCTTGAAAGACTAATGAAAATGCTCATTTTTTTTTTTGCCCCCTTCAGTATATGGATTTGTCTGTGGAATGAAGAAGGGTGATTTGTTGTCAATGGGAATATTTCTTTCCTGGTATTTATGTCACTCAGTAAAAGCTTTGATTCCTTAACAGGTTAGGCCTCCTATTTTGAAAAATATTCAACAACTATTCAACTATTCAAACATTTCTCTGATGCAAAATCCTAATGTTACTAACTACACCGTGTCATATACAGCTTTTAGATTACAAATTAAAATGATTCATACTTAAAACTAAATTTGGGGCACTGTGTTGCACTCAACCCTATGGTAAAAAAAAAAAAAAAAGCCTGGATTGCTTTACCCATGTTGCTTCTATTAGTTTCAAACTTCGCAAATTACCTGATGTTAAATCAATCACGACTTTACACAGCTACGGCCTTCCTTTTATGAAATAATATTTTATCATGGCAAGAATCAGGCATTTGAATATTTTCTACTCTCTTGGAAACATCAAAGAGAAACCATCTCAGATTCCTTGTTTCATTTTGAGATGAGTATTTTTTCAGATATTTAAAGAAATTACGGGGTTTAATGCAAAAATTCTAAATTTGAATTATGATTAAATGTTACAACAGAAGTATTTCTAAATCTGGTGTAAATCAATTTTGTGTAGTTTAATGCGAATATAAAATATACATTATTATTGATTTCTTCATGCAAATGACATCCTGCCTTTCCATGGAATGTTGTCAAAATCAGTTTTGACACTGAAATGAAACAATAATGGGGCAGAGATATTTCTAATGATGTGGGGGTGTGTATTTATAGGATTTTTGTTTATTTTTCCTCTTCATATTGACTTTCAGTTCTGAAATTGTAGCATATATTAAATCAAATATTTCCCCAACCAAAAAGTGTAAAAATAAGTGTGCAATCCTTAGAGCTCCTTTATACTTTTTTTAGGATTATCCAACAGACAAGACGCATGTACACTGAACCTTTTGATCATGTTAACTATTCTGTTATCTTCCACTACCCTTAGGCAGTCACCTCTGGACGCGATGAACACTTTAACAAACAACAACAATGACAAAAGGCCTATTTGGGGCCCAGTTGGGAATAATTCATATAAATAGCTATTTTCAAATAAGTATAGCTACCTTAATTGTACAGCTGCACTCTATAAGGGTAAATATTAAAGCCGTGGCTATTTTACGTTAAAAAACTTAATACTAATTTCTTAACATGGAATAAACTTCTGAATATACCAGTGACCCTCTCCACATCGCTGCGTGTGTGCACGCATACACACACGAATATCGATTCACCCATTCTTCCAAAAGTCTGAAAATTTTTGTTTCAGTACTAGACAGAAGAAATTCCCTTGCTCATTAATATTTTACAGTAAATTTGTGACTTTAAAGTTAAATGGATATTGCTTACTGTTGGTTGACAGCTCAAGTGTGCTGACAGGAATTAGTGAAAAATGTACTA
>NC_058385.1:26010000-26027500 GCF_018350175.1 Felis catus | reverse complement strand
TTATTCTATAATACTGTCTTCTCCTTTATCCGTAAATTTTTCAAGTTTCAATACTAGCTTCCTATTATACAAAAAAAAATGACAATACTAGTAGTAATAGAAATTATTACTAGTAACATTTTAAATGATTAAAATATGGAAACATCTGCTATGTACAGTAATCACCCCCCCCCACACACACACACACGCTCACACCAAAACTCCACAAATATAGCAGGTCAAGCATTTAGTAAAACCGACAGCTTATAATAAAATACCTCTTATAGTTACATCACTTTTACACTGACCACAGTATTGAGCTTGAATTCCCAGCAGCATCATTACTAGACATTTTCTGCCACCTTTCTAAATCTGAAAAGCTTCCTACATTTAGTGAAGATTAGGTAATGCTACATCCAATCAATAGCAGCTATCAATTCCACACCTTGTTCAGCAGAACAAGTTGATTAAAGTAAGTAAAAAGGCTGACTAAATATTGTTTAAAACTAGGTGTTTCTTAAAACTAATCTGCAGTTTTGAGAAACTACGCTACTCTTCAGCAAAAACAAACATGAAGATTACGACACACACAATGAGAGTGGCTCATCTGACATCTTTTCCCCATAATATTGTTGAAAACCCAGTACTAAGACCCAAGGGTCAAACAGGAGCTTTACGTTTATTCTGCATTTCCAGATTCTGGATTGTTTATGTCATGATCTTACGGTTATAGAAATGGATTCTCATTTTAGTGGTTTTCTAAAAATGCCCATTTATCAGAGAGATCAATAATGTCCTAAAGAAATCATAAGACTATCTCTGGAAAAAGTCATTTCCAAATTCATGCATGAGGCCAAACAGAGTAGCAAGGTTTTAATTTTCAGACATGAGCAAATTGTGTGAAATCATAACTACTACTTCTAGGACAAATCACGTTCAGAAGACACACAAATGGACAGAATCGATGACAAAACTAACGGGCCTGGCTGATCTCTTAGTGCCTGCCTAAAAGGTAGAGATGTTGTGGTCCTAGTGGTTTCTAGTTTCTGCCTCGTGAAACAGTCCCACATAGGGCCACCTTAAATCAGAGGAGACTCCATCTTTTTCCCCAAGGTTATCAAGGCGCAGCCACACATTGCCTAGACCTGGAAAATATTAGTTTTTATTAGAAATCATTCAATGAGCTGGTGTGGGGAGTCATAAGAAAAAGGTGAGTAGGAAGAGAAATCAGAAAATGAGGGGTGCGGGGAACCTCTCTATATTTATAAATGCTTTACAGTGTGGTTAAACAGTCTACCCTTTTTCTCCCTAGTTACGGAAACATTATCAGTAGGAGTGGCCATAACTCTTTTTGAAAAGTTACAAATAAGAAATTGGACACTTGAAGTTTTCAGACCTACCCAGGGTTCTGGGTTTTCAACTCTCCAGGGTAGTGTGGTTAGACAATTACAGTTGGTTCTGGTTCTTCCAGGCAGTGCTCAACCACTGAAGTATTATGGTATATTTGTTTAACCATGCTGTCGTTGATCTTCACCACCCCAAAGCCCAGCTGAAAGCATGGGGGTCATGGGAATTAAGAATACAAGACAAATCCTGGCATATATTTGAGAGCCCCAAAGATAGGTCTTGATCCCTATCAGACAATATGTCTATAATAATGGATCAAAAAGGCAGATTTTATTGCTATACAAAAGACTTTTCTAGAAAATGAACTTCCTTTAAGTTATACTGTAGAGAAAAATTCCAATTCATGTTAAATATTAACATATATGTGTACACATATGTGTGTGTACATACACATACTTGTATAGAGATCAGTTATGCCTTCTGTTTTTTTTTTTTTTAATCTTTTCAAAATTTACCTTTGAGAGAGAGAGTGTGTAAGCAGGGGAGGGGCAGAGAGAGAGAGAGGGACAGACGATCTGAAGCAGGCTCTGCGCTGACAGCAGCAAGCCTGATGTGGGGCTCGAACTCAAGAACCGCAAGATCAGGACCTGAGCCAGAGTCGGACACTCAACCAACTGAGCCATCCAGACGCCCGTATGTCTTCTGTTTTAAAATGCTGTAATTTCTGTAAATATAATACATATGTAATATTCAGCTATTTCTCGCCTAAACTAATGGGATGTAGTTTCCATAAAATCTCTGACTTTTTCAAAAGAATTTTCATTATTTCCCGATACAAGTTTTCTACACAAGTCAGTTGATGTGCTTGCCTACCCTACCCTTACTATTAATATTTAGGCTCCCCATTCCTTCCCCGATATCCTCTACGTGCATTTGCATTTATGCCCTGCTTCAAATCCCCACAGAAAACCCTCCAGGACCCTTTGTGTTCCACCACCCAATCCTTTGAATCTCTCTGCTTTTCAAAGGTTTCAATACTTGTAATGAAACTGTCAGTTTTATAGCGCATGGTGTGTATTCCATGAAAATTAAACACTAGCCTTTAAAACTAACAAAATAATAAGCAAAGGTTAAACGATCTGGAGGACTTGGAGGGCAGTGATCGGGACTTATTTAAATATCTGAATTACTTTTATTGTGAAGATCAAGAAGACCTAAGGTTAACATTTCTTCTTTTCTGTGGAAGCTATTTTACTTTTCTCCACATTATTAAATGAAAGAAAGAGTTTATTTTCTAACCTCAGACTTTCACTGATTCTTATTTGATAATTTGTTCTTCTATTATCAGGTGTAATTACAGTGGATGATGAACTTAATGGCTGGGTTGCGTCTCGTCTTCCATTTTCTCTCAGACTTGAAGAGACGGTTTATATGATTGGTAGGGGAAGAAGAGGCTAATTTGTACTTGAATCTCTCCTAGCAGGCTGACAGCTGGGCCAGAGACCACAGGATCATGGAAATGTCTACTGAGATGGGCTTCAACTGCGGACAGGCTTGATTTGTCCACTAAAAGGGAAGATGGACAGGCTGGCAGCTTTCTCCATCTTCCTATTTTAATAAGACTTGAAGAAGTTTGGTAGGATTTCTTCTTTTGCTAGTTACATAATCACATAAAATATACTTATAAGACACTATTTTTAAGTAGAACTACAAATCTACATTTATTTCTGAGTGCACGGTTTTATACTTAAGTTACACTAAAACTTTGATTCCAAAATAAATAAATAAATAAATAAATAAGATGGGGAGTATGAAGATTAATGAGAGAGAACAATCATGGTCTCCTGTGTAAAATGTTTTTCCAATTTGCTTTTACCATCCTGAGTATATGGAGGAACTTACTGTATTAATCTCATGGCTGTTCATGTGTTCTACGGGCCAAGTTTTTGAATTTAACAACACAGAGATACACTGCCATGCAGCAGAAGTCTGTGGCTATATATGAAGGAGAACTCGTCAGAGCACATTTTCTTGGATTCTGTCTGTAAGAATCTCTTCTTATATGTAAAAGGTATGAGAAGCTCTTCTGAGAATAGAACCTGATTCTGAATCCTGCCTACACAGTAACCTCAACAAAAAATGCTTGGTATATTTTCAGCCGAAAAATGTGAAAATACATGTATTTATCTTTTATCACTGCAGGACATTCTAACCTTCCAGTTACAACAGCACAAATGTATTTCCAACTCAAAAACTTTATTATTAAAATTAACAAAAGAAATGCTTAAAATTGGGTCTTTCCACATCGAATCCAGTTCCGTGTAACTACTTGTAGCTGAGACTTCAACCTTTGAAATGTTGTGTTTGCAGTAGAAGTGACAGAGACATCGCTATAATAGAGGAAAGAGTTATGTTAAAATAAAAACCCTAGAATACTTAAAATGCTGGTTGTGTTTAGGACTCAGAAAAGAAGGCTCTAGTGGGCACCAGGTCAGCTTTTCCTATTCAAGAGGATCGATTTTAAGTGGATTGCATATACTTCAACAGTGATTTTTAAAGAGCATTCCTAATCAAAATAGTCTTATATACTCATGAGTATGACTCCTATTTCTCTCCCTTTTATTTTTGTTTATTCAACTATGCGGCTGATTCTTCAATAGTGATGCTGTTAATATTATTAAGATTATTGTTTTTTTAAAAAAAGAAAAGAATGGAAAAGGAACAAAACGAAACTGCAGGCCAACCTCTTTTTAACAGTGTTTTTACATGGGGACACTTAAATGAGTCTACCAAAAGAAGAAAATGGCGAATATACTAAACTAAACTGTGCTTTAGGGCTTCTGATCCCTGAAAAGGTGGGTAAAGTGAAGTCATTTTTATAGTAGCCACTATGATCCTAAAAGTCCATCTATTATAATTATAGAAGGCCAAAAGCAAAGCTATGTAGGTTTCCTGAAACGAGTCTGTTTTTTTTTAAAGAGATGCATTTGCCATGAAGACTTGACTCCGTTTACAATTTGGAGCCAAGTAGGGATTTTTAATATCAAAATACTTTATTTCACTTTTAAAAACTGTTCTTGTAGTAGGAAAAGTCTCTTCAAAATTATTTGATAAATCACCACATGCACAAACATACAGACACACACTGGGTCCTTTAAAATAATCTTAGGTACATAAATTTGAGAAAATCTCCATGCCTGCCACATTTTTTTTTAAGGCAAGCTTCACCCCTAATAAAAGGCAGAAGAAACTAAAATGGTCCTTGGGAGGTCACCATAATTCCTTCTCATTCTTGGCTCCATTCTATGCTTCACATGAGGCAGAGGCAGAGGAATAATGCCCATTGTTATTGTGTGCTTACAGTGTCCTGTGAGTCTGGACAAGTTATTAGGTCAGACACTAACTTCCTAAGTAGAAAAATGATGTGTTCTCTTCTGTGTTCTCTTCAGTAATGGCTGGAGTCAGTGCTAATTAAGGCCCCGTGGCAATGTGCTACCAGAGAGGTCAGGGACTCCTTTCTGACACCTAAACGGTACTCAACTCAAAGGGACTGCCCCTAATCTGAAATGATGTGATGTAGAGCTGGCCTTTCAGATTCACCGTATATTTAAAGGAAAATGACAGTTAATGGCAGGGGTGTCAAAAGAGAGCAGATGGAGAAGCTAAGAGAAATGTCACTTTGTGGCTAAGTTTACCTGCAATTAGTTACTCCACTTAGGGGAAAAGCAGACGATAGAGACCTGGACACCTTGGTACAACTTTAGCACTCCTAAAATCTTGTGAAGAACAAATCTGCATCAGGCCTGCTCGGGGACAAACAACTTGTGACAAATCCAAGAACCGTTTACTTAAGGATCTCTCTATGCTGGACCTTCTTTACAGCAAGAAATGTATCCCCTTGTCCAATAGTCTTTCAGAATGATTAAACCATAATCTTTATTAGTGATTGTATTAATGATAACACAAATAATAAACTCACATAAAAAGAACATTGTTAAATTTCTTATTGGGAATAAGCTGTTGTGGTAATTAATCTCGGAGTCATTTTCTTTTGCCCCTGGAGGCACTTGCAAAACCAAAGCAATATTCAAAAGAGAAACCAAGATTTATTGTCAGTTACTTTTAATAGACACCTGCACAGCTTACTAATTACTTCAGAACCGTAAAGTCTATTGGCATTAATCCACTCACCCCTTGCTTTCTTCTTATCCTCCCTCCCCTTAGTGATACACCTGCACACCGTGAACTGACATTGTATTTATCTCAGGATTTCTTGTGGCTGTTACATTATAGAACCACTGTTTTTGATGGAATGGCAGAGGTTGGACCAGAGCTCTGGCCATACAGCATTTAGTTTTGGAAGTATTTGTAGTCAATTCTAAAAACTTCTTCCAGGACAAATGAATATTAGAGGTCACTACCTTCTTTTTTTTTTTTTAACGTTTTATTTATTTTTGAGACAGGGAGAGACAGAGCATGAACAGGGGAGGGTCAGAGAGAGGGAGACACAGAATCTGAAACAGGCTCCAGGCTCTGAGCTGTCAGCACAGAGCCCGACGCAGGGCTCGAACTCACCGACCGCAAGATCGTGACCTGAGCCGAAGTCGGCCGCTTAACCGACTGAGCCACCCAGGCACCCCGAACTATCTTCTTAACCAAATACCAAAATCTCTTGAAAAAAATACAATTTAAATTTGAAAATATCTGCAGAGTTAAAGGTTTTAATTATTATATATTTAAAGGGTTGACCTTAAAATCATAGAAGTTAGAGACAATTCAGATAAATAGATCTCTGAGGTGTTAGATGATTTTCCCCAGTTAATATTAAGACAGATTAAAATCAGGTTTCCTACATACTAACATAGTGAAGTGATTTTTCTTCTTTATCCTACCATCCTGTCTTCTTTAAGTAAGTTTAGTACTTTATATCAAAAGAGGAAATATCCTAATATTGAAATACAGTAGAAGTATCTATAGACATAAAAATATATCCTCAAAGTTGTTACAAAAATGTGGTGGGGGGGGCGCTCCTGGGTGGTTCAGTAGGTTGAGCCTCTGACTCTTGATTTCTGCTCCAGTCATGATCCCGGGCACTTGGGATCAAGCCTCAAGGTGGGATCTGTGCTAAGTGTGGAGCCTGTCTTAAGAATCTCTCTTTCCCTCTGCCCCTCCCCCCGGCTCATGCACACTCTCTGTCTCCCTAAAATGAAACAGAATTAAAGAAAGAAAGAGAGAGAGGAAGGAAGAAAGAAGAAAGAAAGAAAATGTGCTGGTAATTTACTTACACGTATGTTATCAAGCCATATGTAAATGTTCCCATTTATCTAAATAGTTTCCTGCATTAGAGACCAAACGTTTTACTTTAAGACATGAGAATAACAGAGATTTTTCTCTCCAAATTTACTTAAGCACACTGGACTAATCATTATCTTTGAAACACCTCATGTTTCAGGCCACCACATAAGTTGCAAAAGTGCTCAGTGTGGATGGATTCAGCGGCCCAGGGTGATGTGCATGAAAAGTGACTGCAGAATTTATAAAGTAAGATTGTCACAACTCTTGAAATTCAGACAATTACGTGGTTGATTGAAAAATATTCCAAGGAATAGCAAGGAAAAGACTTATTTTTGCTCAAAGAAAAGGTGGGGAATCTTTTGTGCTATATTTAACCAAACGTGTTTTCAATCTGTTTCTGACTTGTCTTGTTTTAGCAAATTGGAATAAAATACCATGTAAAAGAACTTGTCTGGAAATTTTTGCTTTAAAAATTCTAGTCTGAAAGAGTCAACCAAAAAAGAACACTGCAAGGCTTAGGCCTCCTGGACCCTTTAAAAATTCTTCTCTGGTTGAGTGGCTGTTATTCAACCAAGGCCGACCTCAGTAATCCATCCTCCCCTGCTCCCAGGAGGCTGTTTGGAAATGCAAACTTTACCCCTGGGAACCTACAAGGTAGCAAGCTTCTGTAACTGAATTATTCCAACCTGGGAATTATGTTGCTGAATTTAAAATGGGGTGCCCTTTGCATTTCCGCCCCCACCAACAAAACTGGCCAAGAAAAAGATAACTAATGATATTTGTCAAACAAGTTCCCCAAACTTCAAACTTGAGATTAATTCCTTTCACAGAAGATCGAACTTGATTCTTTAGTAGAGAATTAAATATTGTCAGTGCTTTAGTTTTCAAACTTAGTACTGAAGTTTTTACCTCAAGCTAATGTTTCCCTATGTAAAAATTTTTGAAAAAATGTAATTTTTCCAATTAAGACTTCATTTTTTTTTTAATTTTGAATATTTGAGTACTTTGGGTTGTTAACCTATCAAAATATCATTTTAAACTAACAACACATTATAGTGACAGTTGATAACAAAAGTGCAGAAGTCATTCTGGCTAAAAACCCTAACTCCATCACTCCCCAACTGTGTGACTTTGTCTAATTATTTCATATCTGTGCCTCTGTTTCGTAAGATGGAAATCAAAGATAGTAATAACCTTTCCATAATTTGTCTATGATGAAGTTAAATTAGCTAATACACTTTAAGTGTCCAACATAGTAGCAATCAATAAATTATTATTATAAAAAGTCTTAGACAACCTTATTATAAATTTTACTTTCTGAACCATTTAATTATATATAATAACTCATGAAAATACATCCAAATACATACAACTTTTCAAAGCCTTCCAATATGCAAAAATAGATAAATGTCAATAGAACAACTCATATATTTTGACATAAATTATATAGTAATGAGGAAGAAAATTTTTGAGAAGTTGTCATGTCACAAGAAATCAAATCTGAAACAAAATCAAGCAAATATTATACATCTTAAGTGAAACCCGAGTGCTTCTTTATATAGTAAACGGTAATGTCTCAGAGGATGCACTTGTACATTACAATCTGAAAAATTCTTTTTCTAAATGCATATGTACATATATTTACATATTTATATGACAGACTGCAAAGACATTAACGGAACAGCCTATTATTTCTCAAATGATTTAACACTATTTTCAGTTCCATGAAGAGCACAGAAATTAAACTTTTAAAACCCTACACAAACAAATCAAGATAATTCAGATCTCAAATCCACAAATTGAAATGGAGATTTGGCAATTATCTAACTAATTTGATTAACGGAGATGAATAAACTCGATGATTCTGACCCATGGATCTACATTGGTCCTGAAATGCTTACTTGGACTGTATAAATCAATTTAAACTGGTTAAATGCTAAATGTACTGTCTTCACAGCACAAAGTGAAAATGAGATTCTGCAGTCATTTAGTTATCTCTATTAATATAGGAAGCTAAAAACAATTGCCTACCATGATATGCACATGTTTATTTCCTGACAAAATATTGGTTTTGCACAACACAGATACAGTCTAAGCCTCACTCATTATCCTTGGTAATTTTGCTGTATGATTCCCCATTAGAGCACTTTATACAAATGTTTCTTTCAAATTGTTCTATTATGTCATAATCAAAAGACGGAATTTAGCCAAAATGCTTGTTTACCATCTTGTAGATAGTCAAAACAGTCTGTTGGTGCACGCTCTGATATTACTTCCTTCTCATCCAAAAGTGGATTTTGGCCAGAACGTTTGATTGCTCTGCTGAACACTTTTACAATCGTGTGTCAGTTTAGTCTAACGTGAGCCAACAGCAACACAATAACGAGAGCCACTTAATATTGAGCCAGCTGATTTCATTGTCTATCCCCATAATGATAAATACTTTGATCATCAAGTTTCCAGAATGCAAAATAACACACTGGTGTGAAGGAAACATTTTCATGAATTATTTTATTCGAGTGTCTGATTTCATCAATGTTGACAGGTTAATGTTGACAGATTGCTGAAATAATCAACTTGATCAGTTCTACCAAAAAGTGAGCAACATAGTAATAAGGATCAAGTTAAACAATTTACTTAGTATGCTCCAAACCCCAGAGCCTCATCGTGAGTATTTCATTTTTTTCCTTTGTATACAAAGAACCAAAACTTGGCTCTTGGTAACAAAATGAGATTATTTAATTTGATATTATATAGATCTGATAAGTGACTTTGGGCTACACTGATTTTGGAGAAAATCAATTTTCAGTTAGTCAGCTGCCATGTCTTCTTTTACCCCAAAACGGCATTTCAGTGCCCTGGGTTTACCTGACCAGAACTAACCCAGAAACCGCTAGTGTTAAACCTCCAGAGCCCCTACTAATACATTGGACTCCATGGAAGGTATGTTAGAAGCAGGAGGTACATTCAAAGCCATTGGAATCTAGACTGTGGGCCAAAAGGCAAGACGAGAACAGATGAATTAATAATCATGAACGAAATTCAATATGTAATCGAGTGCTAAGTTGTATGAAGCAGCAAGTACTGCAGAAGATCACTGATGAGGGATATACATCAATAGAGATTGCAGTTTTGAGGAAAGAGGGAATGAATGCTGGGCCATTGAAAGATTCAAAGTGTTGCTAAAGAAAGAAGAAAGGGGCTTCTGGAAATACGGACAACATAAGTGAGCAATATGAGAAGAGTGTGAGCACGCAGTTCATACTGGGGAAAAACAAGGGAGAAACAAGGTTTCCCAGCTCGGGAAGATTATGTTACCACCCAGCCTAACGTTTTCCCTTAATAATAAGATTCTAAACTGCTCTACCACCACGATCTCTGACAGATATGACTTGTGTAAATTTGGGCAAGTTATTTAGCTGAAGGTGCCTTCATTGTTCTCATTTGTAAACTAGGGAAGACAACGGTACCACTTGCTTGTCGTTACTGTGAGAGATAACTGAGCTTATATGTGTGAACTAGTTAACATAGAGACTGGATATTCAGATGGTTTAGTAACATCTGCTATCATCAATAGCCTCCTCATGACTAGTAGTAATCATTAATGGCCTTTTTCTAAGCCTGGCTCCTTCCTTCAGTCATATTTTCAAGTCCTGCTTTTTCATCATTTACCCTTTGTCTCAGCCAAACTACACCACTGACCTCTCCAACATACCCTGCGGTTTTCAAGCTTGGAGCGTTTGTTTACGATGTTTTATTTCATCTGGAGTATCATTACCCAACCACTTCCTTCTTCTCCTGTTGAAATCCTACCCATATTTCAAGCCTCTCTCATCCTGTATGTCTTCCACCTTGTTTTAGATTTAAGTATCTGCTACCTTGTCTGGGTTCTCTTAGCCCTGTTTTTACTCACCTTATAACACTTAGTTTCTCCTTAAACTATAAACTCCTTGAATACAAAGACATTTTTTGTTGGGGCCTCACCCAGTAGTAAAGCAAGAAGAAATCATGAAATTGTTGCTGAATCAAAAACAATACAAAGCAGTTAAAACGTGGGATATACAGTGTGCATTTATACATAACGATCATGCTATTTACCAGAAAAGAGATTATATAACCCTGAGCTAACAGGTTTTGACCATCCACCTATAGTAAATAAATATGTTGGTCATTTATCTTCCCCGAAAATGACAGCAATCATGCTATGACTGGTTGCTGCCAATAAATCTCATGCTTTGACTTTTCTTCATCATGGTGAACGAACAGCCCTGAAACTCCCACTCTCAAAAGTGTTGTGAACAATGACATAGTTTTGCCACAGAGTTTCTGATTTTCAAATTTAAGTAAGCAATACTTGCTCAAAGTATCACCTATAGGAACTCAATTATTCAGATGTTTTTTCTCTCAGATTTTCACTTTTGTGAAAATACGATGTGAAAATAATTCCATGTGAAAATAATACGATGACTATGTATTGCATAAAAACTCAGCTTGGGAATGACAGAATATTATTTTTTATATTTCTTATTTTTTAGGGCATAGTTATCAGGAGATATTAGAACAAAGCCTTGAATACACTATGGGTTCTAAAAGATATCTCTATTAAAGTATCAATATGTTCAAAATTTGATACAATTAATGTGTCTCCTATGTACTGTATCACATTACCTAGAGTTGTCTGTGTCTTATCAAAGCTAATATCCTCAATAAAATCCCACCAAATTACATCTTATAAACTCACATTATCTCTTTATCCAAAATGCCCAGAAAGTAAAATTCATAGACCCCAATGTCTGACTTCACATCAGGTATCTATATGAAACTCTCCCAAATGTGGCTAGTAGTTTACTCAGATGAGAATGATAGTTGGTGGAGGAAAAGGAGGAAGAGAATAACAAACAGAATTTGGTTATTGATTGCAAATAGTGGGGGATTATCGTGGAACGCGCTTCCATTTTTTTAAGTTCTGTCTCAAAATGTCTGTTTTTTTCCCCAGGAAGTATTATTTTTCAAGGTACAGTTCACAGCATGGATTCTGAAGCTGGAATGTGTTTCCAACCCCAGTCATTCTACTGGGAGAATAGGGCTGCGCAAAATTATCAATAGACTTGACTTTTCCAAGCCTCAGTTTCCTGGTTTATATACAGTACTAATAGCAGTACCTGTAACCTGGTGTTGCTAAACAATTAAGAGTTGAGGAAATCAAAGGCAAAAAAAAAATTTTCCTTTTTGCTATTATTCTCAGTAAACGAATTCAGACGTAGAGTCAAGTCTGAATTGATATGCTGGCAACAGATAACTAGTTTAGCAATGATGGACATATCCAAAGAAATAAGGGAACATTCAAGCTAAACAGCCACTTGCTTCTGAACTATCTATATCATTGAGAAAAACATGTCACCTTAGTCTAAACTCTTTGAACAATTGCCTCAGTCCTCCACCTCACTTGGCTTCTCTAGGCAAGGTCTTAATGTCCAGTATCCACTGAAAGTCTTTGTATTTCAAATAAAAATAATAGCCTCCGTCAAGTATGTTAATGTCCATAATCATTGTAATTTTTGTAAATTATAACTGTCAGTGGTCACAAACCTATCCAATGAAAACATAAGGTAACAATTTAGCCTTTATATTACTACTCTCAGAAAAGAAGAGGCACTTGTAGGAAACTTAAGTAGGAAGGCAAATTTATAACATTTATGCTAAAAATAGGGGGATTTTTTCCCCTTTCTCAATGAGATTATTTCTGAGGTAATATTTGTTGGCAAATATCTATGGCCAAATTTTTACCAATGTTTTTAATTTCTGTTATAGAGTGAAGATACATGGGGCTAACTTTAGCGTCTAGGCATTTGAAGAGTTTGTTCAGAATATCTAGAATATCATAAAACTATTTTCATTAATATACAGCTTTTCAATTTTGTCGATGCCCACATAAATAAAATTAATTTGACTCATTATGGTACAGCCTCATAAACATAATTTTCTTCATTGTAGAATATTACTCTGGAGAAAAAGAGTTTATATTATAACTTTATATAAATAAGGTTATTTTTGATCCTGATGATTAAAAATTTATGTTTGTTTGGACTCCCTTTTTAGGATATTAAAATTTCATAAAATATTTCCTAAAATAAAAAAGTAGTACTATATTTCAGTGTTTGTATTTATTAGAAATAAAGAGATCTAATTGATATTAACTGTAAGCTATGTATTTCATACCTGATTTTGTTGAATTCTGTCATTTTAATAAACAGCAACTCTGATTAAGTAAAAAAAAATAAAAGGTAACCTAATTAGAAAAACTATTGGCATATTCTGTTAAGATGCCGATAGTCTTGGGGTAAAGTATAAACTCAAGCCAATTCAGTATTTTATTGTATTTAAACATAGCAAAAATGTCTTAAGAAAGGCTTTTTATTTTTGGAAGAATAATTCTCAGTAGGGTTAAGAATGGACCTTCAAAAGATGCTTGTCTGTGTTAATTATATGTTGCTTGGATATTTAAATAAGTCAAAGACTTTAAGTCTAAAGGTAACCCTGCAGAGTTTCTAACTGTCCTCAAAATAATTACAGAGTGGAGCTTGACTGTCATTCATGGGTATCTATTCCATTGTGTGAAGAGAAAAAGAAAATGGCGGACCACACATTAGCACATCACCCATGGCTAGAGCAATGACAAGACAGATTAGGATGTATATTAAATCTCACACATGACTGCCTTTCTGTATCAAGGTAAAAAATACTTGCTCTTACATACATTAGGGACCAGTGTTGGTCTGACATCTACATTAATATTGACAGCATATCAACATTTTTTTTTACATTTACTGAGTCAATAACTAGTCTAAACCTGGTAAAACTTAGATAACAGAAATGAAGAAAAAATCTAGCAGGCAGCCTTATTTTCTCATATCTAAAAAAAGAAAATTAACCCCCAAATGGTGCTGGGCTTTTATGAATTATCAATCCTACAGCAATACATCAACCGGCATACACAGCTGTGACTTGGTAATCCAATATCATTTGTCAAAAAAGAAATTCGGTAGATAAAGAATGGTTCTAGAAAAAGAAACTCCTGCATAGACAATAACATCAATATTGTATGCATAGGAGACTGATTATTTTAAAAAGCTGGATTAACACCATTGTATTACTTCACCTTCTATAAATTATTTTCACAGACAAGAGGAAATTGCTAGGCAGTAACAGTGCCTCCAAAATAACCACAGATGAGAAACACACATAAAGCTTACAAAAATGGGAAATGGGAAATGGCAAATAGCTTAATTTGTTTAAGATCTTTAACATATTTATTTGTATTTAGCATGTAGAGGGTAGCAAGCACTACGTGAACCGGGCTAAAGAAAAAAAAGTCATTATTGACTTTGTTTTAAAATATCACAAAACTAAACAAAGGCCCATCTTCGTTTCAAGGCAATATCTTGGTTTTATTAATAATTAAATGTTATTTTCCAATGAGGGCTATTTTACACTCTTTTTTGAAGTATGTTACCTTACTATTATTCTCAAAGATACCATAATGCTTTTAAGGTGCACACATATTTTATATACATTACACAAGAATGCAGCAAAATAAAACATTTACTTTTCCCCAGTCTTAGTATAGCCTCACAGTGAATGGGGAGAGATATAATGAAATCAATATGAAAAGAAAGAAAGAAAGAAAGAAAGAAAGAAAGAAAGAAAGAAAGAAAGAAAGAAAGAAAGAAAGAAGAAAGAAAGAGAGAGAGAGAGAGAGAGAGAGAGAGAGAGAAAGAAAGAAAGAAAGAGAGAAGGAAAGAAAGAAAACAGCATGAGGATCTGTTACTCTTCTAAAGCTTATATTCAAATGGTAGGCATTTCAATTTTTAGCAATTAAGCTAAAGTAGGACGCACCATCATTCACAAGAAACAAAATCATGAAGGGACCAAGCAAAACACTTCTGATTTTAAATGCATCGTGCAACAACACCTCACATGCTGCTCATCTCCAAAGGCAGGTGAGCTTTTATTAAAACATGCCTGTGGTAAAAGACTACCTTTTCCCCTTTCCAACCCTTTTGTGGAAGGTGATTCAGGTTAAAGTGATGCTCATAGTCATAATCATCTCCATAAGATCCATGCTATCGTTTATGTAAGTCCTTGAAAACGATGCCACTCTGTGAGGCCATGACAAAAATCACATACATGACTGCATACAGCCCTTCCACCAGGCAACCCTACTGGTAAACAAAGGCAGGAACGAGAGGCCTTTCTGTGTACTTCTAATGCTGCGCTAGACTCTTCCAGCAAGAGATACGTAAAAGAAAAGAGGTAGAAAAATGCCTGACACAGAAGATCACCTGCACTCTTGAGATCTTGAGATGTTTGTAGCGTTGAAGCTGATTAATTAATATCAATAAAGTCTCTGAAAAAGTTAGAGGATCATTTTAACAAGCAATGAAGCTATCGTGATTATGAGAGAGGCATATTCTGTCCTTCACCAGGGATCATTTTTGTGCTCCACAAAGTGATGTGAAATTAACTATTTTCATAAACAGATGGTCTTTAGGATAATGGCTTGTACTTTTTAATTTCCGTTTTGGCGGTATATCATGCCAAATGTCTGCAATGTCAATAGTCTTCATCAGAAGTTGTCTGATATTGTTGGGATGTTCTGTACAGATACCCAGATTTTTTTTTCAGTCTTATAAATGAGAAGCAGAAAAGTTTAAGAAGGTAGAGAAAGATAAAATTTAATATATTTAAACCAAGGGAAAATGAATCCATATAAAATTTCAAGATTAAAAATTTAAGGTTTGAAGTATTCATTATTTCTTTTCATCTCCATTGCATTGCTATAATTCAGAAGCCAATAATCTTTAAATACTCTCACAGAAAACATCTTTTGCTCCTAAACCTTATTCTTCACAAGGGGTAAGTGATGCCCCATTTATAACATTTTCAATTCATAGAGTCCACATGTGGCCGTGCACCAGCATAGCCAGACAGAGTGTGCATTTCAAAAAAACTAAACCTCATAAATCTCCAGAAATTCCTCACATCTATTATGTTTACCTTCTGCTGCTGATGAGCCTGTTGGGCTCTGTACAGAGGAAATTACAAGCGCTCCAGAAGATTTGGCAAGAAGATGCTAGAAGAAACAACGGGCAAAAAAAAAAAAAATTCTTAACTGAAGCATCATATCCAGCTTTGGCTACCATTTACATATTTGAGATTACAGCTAGCAAAATGGAAATTCCATTGAAATGGAATAAATTGTTTTCTGAAATCCCTATCTGATTACTGCTGGTGATGTCTGAAATTAAACATGTTAAGCTACACTCCATATACTTTATGGAATTCATCTGAAGGTTAACATTCTTATTGAAAATCTGTCTGTTTATACAATTTCCAATTAGGAACCCACGCACTTGTATTCTCCTAAAACTTTTACTCCTAGCCTTGTGATCACTTCCCTATTAATCTATATTACCAAACAAATCTCTCTTTACTTAATGGATGTTTGGACGCTGTTGTAACAGCTGCTAACTAGTAAGGAAATGCCAGTAGAAATATTTTATAGTCACACGTTTAAATATCACTGGAAATCAGTTTACAGTTGATGCCAAGGGAAAACCTGATGGTTAAGGCATATCCTGCATAGTGATAAAAAATTAACAGGTCAAAAAAAATTCTTCTACCCAAATGATGTATACACAATGCCAACACAATCAAGTGAAAAGTAAAAGCTTAACTACCAGGCTTGTATTTTTTTTTCTTTATTCATTTTAAATAGCAAATTTTCTAACACACGGATGGATCACTTTATCATTTTGAGGACATGGTCACATGACCCACATGAGCAAATGATCTAAAAGAGAACTTAAGTTCTCTTGTGTTCCAAGGGACTTAATGTATGTGCTGTTGTAAAACACATAATTGCTGCTTGTTATTACATTTCATTCATTATGAAGATAAAAAAAATGTAACGAATGATGTGCAGACCCATTTAACAAGAATCACTCTTGAAATAAAGTTGTGGGTGAAAACTACTCCTAAGGAACAAACAGAAAACAAAACAAAACAAAAACCACTGTATGCATAGCAGTTGTTTTCAACTCTGCAGAAAAAGTAAAAATCACAATTCAACCAATCTTAGCAAAAAGAGGTCATGAGCTGATCAATACACCTTAGCCACACAACTTACTAAATCCTCAAATACTCATACAAGTACTTCACTTCGGACCCACGCACATGGCTGATCTACTAACCATTTACCTCCACCTGTACAATTCCCTCGCTGTTAAAACCATCCAGGAGTAAGTAAACCAAGGTGCTAGAAGAGGCCAAGCCCACCAAAGAAATACATTTTAGTACTGTAAAACCAAATCTAGTACTTAAAAAGCCTAATATGAATGCATCCCACGTCAAACTGGAAGACAATAGGACTGATCCAACGCTTTCCACAGAATACCACAGCTGATTACTGCCAGTGAACTGCCCCTTGAGTTCTGCTATTTCCTCCAAAACACTGTCTACCTTCAACTATATCTACAAAAAGTATTTTTTTAAACTCATAATATCTATTCTTATCTCTTTGAAAATCACTACAGTGCCTTTACAAGGTTTAGTCCCACATGCCTTTAGAATTGTTTGGCATTTAGCCAAGACAGAGCTTGAGAAGGCTAGATAAGAGCCAACTGTTAAAAAGAAATTAGAAAAAAAATTTTTTTTCCATTCTAATGAATAAAAACTGCTAAACCAAGGAGAATTAGCAAGGGACTTATAAAAGATATGGCATAGGTTATTAAAACACCATCCTTATTACAAGAATTTTTCCTCACTGATATCATTTGGTTTATCGAATGAGTTAACCTCTTTCTTTCACTCCTTCCTT